>NW_019154384.1:13572-37329 GCF_002288905.1 Enhydra lutris kenyoni | reverse complement strand
CCCCAGTTCCCACCACATGGTAAGTTGGGGGAACTGAACCTGAGCTTCCCTTAATAAACCAGGACCCTCAAATGGAACCAAAGTGATCCCAGCCAAGAACACTCCCAGCCTCCTGGCAAAGGAAAGACAAACCCTCCAGAAAAAAAAAAAAAAACAAAAACCAGAATTAAAAGAGATTACATCTATGTTGCAATAAATCTGGTCTCAAAATCCCATCACAGAGCATGCAAGAAATGAGGCCACTGTGAGAGACAGCAGACTGAGGGAAAATGAAGACTTTAGACACTGATATGATCAGATACAGAATAGGAACTATTACATGTTAATTGTTTAAGAACACAAAAGAGGTTTAAAAATGAAGAAGGATCAAGAGCCTATCAAAAGCAACAGGCCAAGTGTGAACATGGAACTGAAGGAAGTTAAACAGGGACCAAAAATCACTGACACGTAAAACACAACAGAATGGTGGGGCAGTAGATGAGCCCCAAATGAAGGACTTCATGCACTGCACACAAGAAGTGAAGACATTCCCCAGAATGCAACAAAGGAGGCAGGAGAAGAGGATGAATGCCAGCTCGAGAGACATGGACAACAGATGGGAGGTTTAAATAAGAATCCTGGGAAGCACCACAGAAGGACAGAGTCAACATTTCAGAAGACAACAGCTGAGCATTTTATAGAAATGATAAATCCAGAAATACAGGAAATGCACAGATACCAAGCAAGACAAGAAATCTTCAACTAGACATTTTGTGGTAAAGCTAGAGAACACCAAAAACTAAGAAAAAGGTTTTAAGGAAAGCCAGAGAGAAAAGGCATTTAAAGGAATGAACAGGGTGGAAACAGGGTTTAAAGCTGCTACAGTGGTAAGGAGACGCTAGTAAAATGGTAAAATTTTTAAATGGTAAAAAAAATTTAAAATGGTAAAAAGGGTGACAGGAGTATTTTTTACTGCCACTACTGTTAATACTGTGTGTAATGCACATAACAACTGAAGACTGTGAAGGTTAATCTGGAGCAGAAATAACTAAATGAATTATGACCCTCAAAAGAAGGATCATGCCAATGAATTTCACAACTCTGGTGATCACTTTCAAAGCATCTCCTCTTTTTATCATAGCATTTGTATCATGTCCGGGATGAGATATTACAGCACACATGATAGAATATTTTAAAACAATAGTCCATTTTGCTCAAACTCCATGTTGAAAGCAAATGACTCTGTCAAACACTTTGAAGAAATGAAAAGTAGTGGAACCATGTTGTGTCAAGAAAGCCCAGGGAGAAAAGCAGGTAGTAAAACCAAGTAGCAGTACGGAGAAAGGGTAGCCTCAGGAAGAAAATGAACACCATTTTCTTCTGCTTTGTTCCCTTTTTTGTTTTCTTGTTGTTGGTATCTTTTTTTTTTTTTTTTTTTTTTGGTCTTTCCCAGAAATCACTTCATATATATACATATATCTGTTCAACTTCAGTGAAAGTTGGGAGGAAAAGGTGCCAGAACTTTTGAATGGTTGTCTTCAGCTGAGTGCTTACTTTCTTCTTTCAGTTTTTCTGGGGTTTCCCACAATTCTTCAATAAACATGTGTTGCTTTCTGGCAGGGTAAAGCCAAATGCATTTTTAAAAGAAGTAATGGCAGGTCATCCGCCCATCCAGGTCAGGAGACAGCCCATACCAGGCAGGCAGAGAGGGTAGTAGACTCCCCTCTGTGAGTTCCTGCCCTCTTGGGTCTTTCCTCAGCCCTTGCTCTCTGCTCTGTCTCTCCAGTCACACCCAAAACCCAGAGCAACAAAAGGACTGTTCAAAACTTAAACCCTGTGAGAAGGGCCACGCAGAGGCAAGGAGAGCCCTGTAAGACTCTGAGCCATGTGGTCTGTGTCTGAGACTGCACATCTCCTTAAGCCACATTCCATTCCCTCCATGCCTAATGTTGGCCTTGGGTTCTACAGAAGCAGTCAGGGCAGCCATACACTCCTCTCTGCGTGCTTTTCTGTATACCTGATCCCATCTCAACCCACAACCCCCAGCACCATGCACCATCCATCATCTCCCTTCAGTCAACCTGCAAATAGGTAAACACAGCCTGTAAAACCCACCCTCAACCAAGCTATGCTTGGAGTTATGATCGTCTGTCTTTACCATCAAACTTTCTAAAAGGCTATTCTTGTGTGTGGCCTCCATGGTCTCACACCCAGTCACTCTATCTCTCTGTCTGGCTTAGGACTTCACTACTCACCTCGCCTTTTCTTTCAGTATTCAGTGACAACCTCCTTGATCTACCACCACCCCCTAATCAAGCTGCTCTGCAACTTTTCACATCATCGAACATTGCTGATATTTCATTCCTTGAAATCGCTCTTCTCTAGACATCTGTGCAAAAATGCCTTCCTGGCATCAAAGCCACATCCCTCCCCTTCCATCTACTATTCCTTTATCCTTCCTCTTTATCTGCCCAAGAAAATAAGGAATTACCCTAAATCCTTAACTGTCACTCTCTCTACAAGGAATATGTCCCTTGGCAACAGCATGATTGCATCTCTCTTCCCCCAAGTGTCCATCCCTACATTTTGACTGTCCAACCAGAACCTACACCTGCGGGTCCCACAGACACCTCAACTCAGACCGCCTAAAACTGCACTCCTCCTCTTACCTCCTGGACCTGGCTCCCTTCCTGAGTTCCCGTGACTGTTGTGGCAGTTGACACATCAGACTCAACATTCTGAAAGCACAGATGCACCCCTAAGCCTACTGCAGCATTTTTTCCATAGCCAAGATATGGAAGCAGCCCAAGGGTCCAGCAACAGAAGACAAAGTGGTACATACACACAATGGTATATTACTCAGCCATCAAAAAAGGATGAGATCCTGATATTTACAACAGTATGGATGTACCTAGAGGGTACTGTGCTAAGCAAAATAAGTCAGACAGAGAAAAACAAATACTGTATTTCCAGGGATGAATTCTTGAAAAATGCCCTACATATCCAAGTTTTAATGCAGGCCCAGAAGCTACAGTTTTAGCATATATCACCATGATATAAAATAAAATCTTAAAAAAAAATAAAGTGAAATAATAGGACAACAACAGCTAGGGTAAAAAGACTTACCAATTGTCTTGCTCATCATCACCAGCACCACACCAGTTACACGTCTGACCCCTCAGGCCAGCATAGCGGGTGTGAGGACAGGTCCAGGCAGAGAAAGTGTTACTTGTTTGTCACATTTTTTTGAAAAATGATAAACAGAAGGGATGCCTGGGTGACTAATCTGGTTGAGCGGCCAACTCTTGATCTCAGCTCGGGTCTTGATCTCATGGTGGTGAGTTTGAGTCCCACACTGGGCTCTGCACTGGGCGTGGAGCCTGCTTAAAATTAAACTAAACTAAACTAAAATAAGACCTCTGTCAAAAGTACGTGAATTCACAACCTACATGTAAGTCGAGTTCTACTTGTTCTAAGACAGCATGAAAACCAAGATGTCATTATCAAGACAGGAAGCAAGATAAATTGTGTATGCCATGTGCTGTGAGATGACCCTGACTGCATCCAAGTCAGCCATGGCCCTCCACACATCTGCAAGAGAGGGCATATTATCCCCATTACCACAGAGGAAACCAAGGCTCAGAGAGGTTTAAAAAAAAAAAAAAAAAAAAGAGTCCAAGATCATAGCATCATTTAGCAGCATAGCCAGAATGTATAGGAATGACCTCAAAACAGGCCACACTAGTGGAAGAATAGCTTAGTGTAGAGTTATGAAAAACCAGGTAGAAGGCTGCCTCAGAAAGCCAGATAATCTATAAAGGAAAAAATGGCTCAGTCATTTAAGCATCTGCCTTGGGCTCAGGTCATAATCCTGGGATCTTGGGTCCTGGGATCTTGCCCTATGTCAGGCTCCCTGCTCAGCAGGGAGTCTGCTTCTCCCTCTGCCTCTGCTCCCCACTCTTTCTCATAAACAAATCAATAAAATCTTACCCAAAAAAAGGAAAAAATAAAGACCATAAGCTTACAATAAAGATATGAATGATGAGTCAAAGCTTTCAGTGACGCACACACACCTGCCTACAGTTCTCTGGCTAAAACATGGGTGGAATTGATGGGGTAGGAGGCACACAGGCCTGGACAGCACAGCCCCAGCAGATGGAAAACCCTGGTGTAGGTTTAGCTACCTTTCATTGTCCTTTAAAATGTCAAAACTAAAGAAATCTGGTAGGGTTATTGAAGTCTGATCCCGGGGGATGCCTGGTTGGTTCAGTCTGTTAGGCAGCAGCCTAACATGACTCAGGTCATGATCACAGGGTCCTGGGATCAAGTACTGCATCAGACTCCTTGCCCAACCAGGAGCCTGCCTCTCCCTCTGCCTGTTGCTCCCCCCGCTTGTGCTCTCTCACTGACAAACAAATAATCTTTAAAAATAAAGAAGAAAGAAAAAAAGAAAAATAAAATCTGATCCACAGTATAGAACACCACAAAGGATGGTACTTTCTTGGGATGATTTTTGTTTGTTTGATTTTAAGTAGGCTCCACAGCCAGCATGGACACTAGTGCAGGGTTTGATCTCAGGATCCTCAGACCATGAACTGAGCTGAAGGCAGACAATCGATTAAGCCACCCAGGCACCCCACTTTCTTGGGTTCTAATGGGACTTTTCCTAGGTTCTAATCCTAGCTGTATTGGCTGCCCAGGGGGAATGAAGTCCAGCACCACGAGAAAAGTATCCCAAGGCAGCAGTCCTCTGCAGGAGATTTGCTGGTGGCTGCCGTCATCAAAGAGTGAGTGGGTGAAGGTTTTGAAGCACAGTGGGAACAATGATAGCCACTGCCTTTTGGGCATCACTGAACCATCCTACTCACCTTCAGGAAGCCTGGCCCTTCTCCAGTCAACGCAGCAAAAGCAAACTTGTTAGAAGAACAGGGGAAGGGGTCATGTCCCTCCCTCCCAGAAACTGAAGCAACCAGCCAAACAGTGCAGCACTGGAGGAAAAATAAAAATATGAAGGAATGTAGGGGCACCTGGGTAGCTCAGTCTGTTAAGCATCTGCCTTTGGGTCAGGTCCTGATCTCAGAGACCTGGGATCTGAGCCCCACATCAGGCTCCCTGCTCAGTGAGGAGTCTCCCTTTCCTTCTCCCTCTGCCCCTGCTCCTAGCTCATTCTCTCTCTCTCTCTCTCTCAAATAAATAAAATCTTTAAAATCAGAAATTTTAAAATGAAGGAATGAATCAAAATGCAGAATTCAGAAACAGATGGAAATACATATAAAAACCTGAAATATGACCCAGTGAGTGAGGAAGGATTATTAAATCATGATACTGTATGAATTGATTGCCAATTTTTTCTTAGAACATAGAGCACACTGCACTACACCAAAACAAAAACACAAAATTAGGATTGAATACAAAAACAAAATTATCAGTGTTATTCCATCAAGTGTTTCTCTAACCTACTGATCAAAACCTCAGTTCATCCTCCAAAAGAATCTGGGCACCACCTCAGCACACACGAACACATTTTCAGGCCACAGTTCACACTGCTCCAGTCCCCACTCTGAGTCCTGAGCCCTGGGCTCCTCCAGGCAAAGCCACCACCAACTATGTCAGGGCCCCTGCCCTAGAAATCCCCAAACCCAACCACTTCACAACAAGGGAGACTTAGGGAGATTCAAATGGGCAGAAACGTGGGACTTTGAATTTTTTTTTTTTTTAATTAAAAGGAAAATACAGCAAGAAACATTTCTAGCACAAAGTGAAGAGCTAATCTCTCACAATGTCGAGAGTATTAGAATTATCAAAACACCATCAATAGTTTGACAGGTCAAACAGGCCAAAAGCTGGAAACACCAGAGGAAATGCTCACAGCAAACAGACCTGAAAGCCAGGGCCTGGACCAGCTGACATGGCTCTGCTGCTTACCACAGTGAGAAAGTGTAACTTTCCTAGGCCTCAACTTCCCTCCTGGCCAGCAGGAAAGTGGCAACACCACAAAACTCATGTCTGGTCGGGGATTACGTGAAAGGAGAATGCTCCGTGAGAGCCCCAGCACACTGCCTGTCCAACCACAGTCTGTGCCCAGTGAATGGGAATTTCCTCTACCGCGGCAACACGAAGAGCTGAAGGATCTGCACAAGATGCCTGTTTATTTATTTACCAGTCACAAAACCACGTTCTGCCACAGGCAGAGAGGGTAAGAGACCCCAAGAGATGGGAATATCCTGCACCCTGCCTGGACCAGGCTTTCAAGACAAGTTGGAAAGCCCACAGCAGCTCTGCCACTGACTCTGAATGAGCCTTTGGAAGATAACGCCATCCCAAACAACAGTTTAATTTATTTATCTTTAAAAAGCAGTGGGACAAGGTCTTGGCCACATCTTTGTAAATTAACAGCTTAGGAGGCTAAACCCCAATGATTTAGTTATGTCCCCAGCAGGCACACCTCCACTTGTGGGCAGCTTCAGGGAGAAAGGGTGCTCCCCACCCATGAGGACACCCTCTGACACTCATCTGTCTGAAGATGCTTCCTGCCCATGGGCATTTACTCCCTGGAACCCTCCCCATCTAAGTTCCTCTCTTGATGCTGCACAAGGCAACTTCCTCACACCCCCATCACCACTGGCGACACTGCAGCTACCCCTGAGCCTTCAAGCAGGGTGCACCTGTCTTTGCTGCCAAGAATCCCATCAGCCCAACTCCATCACTGATTTCTGTACCCATAATTAATTAACTTATGTATGTATTTATTTATTTTTACAGATTCATTTATTTTAGGGAGAGAGAGAGAGAGACAGAGATACAGAGAGAGCACACACACACAAATACAGGGAGATAGAACCTCCAGCAGATTCCACACTGAGAGCAGAGCACACCTCAGGGCTCAATCCCACCACCCTGAGATCATGACCGTAGCTGAAACCAAGAGTTGGATGCTTCAATGACTGAGCCACCAGGCGTCCCTCTGTACCCTTAATCTTAAGAAAAGACAGACACCGCTTCTTTCTGTCAGCCACGGCCTCAGAAGCCATCTGCCACACAGCCAAAGCTTCCAGAGGGTAGGACCAGGTCTGCAACACCAGTGATGCCAGAGTATCACCATAAAACTACAATCTAGTGAGTACCAGGCTCTGCTCTAAGCTTCTAATATGGCCTTCTGCTTTGTACCCCTCACAGACCTACATGCTAGGTATTATCCCCAGTGCACAGAGGAGGACACTGAGGTCCATGGCTTACCCAAGGGATCTACTTTTATGTGGCAGCAGCGGGGACCTGAACCCAAGTCTGTGACTCCAAGGCCCCTCGGTCAACTCTGCTACTCACGCAGCCCCAACACAGTCATCAAATACCTCCCTAAACCCTCATCCCTCCTGTGAAAAAGCATGGTCTTCTGCCATTTCCCAGATGGGAAGAAAGCCGGCTTGAGCCAGATATAGTGACCTGCCCATGATGGTACAGGCGATGTCCCACCTGTTCTCCCTCCAACACCCATGTCATTCTGCACGAGGCCCCATGGGGTCCTTCATGCTTCCAGCGGAAAACTCTGGTGAGACCACCAGTCTCCTGGCAGGCCTTCATCTTGACCCTGGAGGACAGGACCAGTTAGGAGAAACCGGCTAGTTAAGCCTCTGAAATGGGGTCTTACCACCCAGGAAAACCTCCTTATCTCCAGGGCATCACCCACGTGAATTAGCTGGCTTTGTAGAGGGCTCCACAAGCACCAACCTTGCTGAGTCACTTTCTCTAAGGTGGTGGCTGAGACAAAAAGGACCCAGGAAAGAAATGCATAGGCTGTTGTGGAACTCCAGTGCCTCGGCATCAACAATTAACGTGAGCAGCTGCCTCTGCTCACCAGGTCTGCATTGTATGTCCGGCACACTGTTCAAAGTTCACACCCCCCATCTCTGTAACCTTCACAACAACCCCCAGAGCTCCCTGCACCATCTTTACCACCTCACAGAAAAGGAGACAAGGCATGAGGGGTGTGTAGAATGATGCAGCTCTGTGCTGGCGCTAACCTGGGGAGGACTCTCACAGGCTTGCACTTCCCACTGCTGCAGAAGCAGCTGAAAACAACGGGTCAGTTTGCATTATGTAGAGTGGAAAAGTCAACCACAAAAGTCATTCGATTTTAAATGGGTTATTCCTCAGGATAAAAACAGTTCCAAAAAATAATTTCCTAGAAGTTCAACATATTCCTCCTTCCAGGTGCCTGGAATGTGATGGAATGTTGTTAAAATAAGTTTCGGCCCATCAGCATGCCAGACAGAAACTGGAAGTAAGCTGTTGTGGGTCCCCAAAGGCTCCGTCACAACCCTAAGGAGAAGACATAGAACTTTCACTGTCCCAAAGTGGTTATGTTTAAAAAAAAAAAAAAAAAAAAAGGCACAGGTGGGACATTTTAAATTACAGACTTTCAATGCAGGGGCAGTGGGGGGTATCCCCCCCACTACCTTCAAATGTTTCAGCTATATATAGTGACTTACCAAAGTGACTCATCACAAGTACCTACAAGGTGACTGACAGGCAACTGACCGATGAGGAAGGTATTCGGACCACTTAAGAAAACCAGCACAACTTAGAATCTTCATTATTAAGAAGAGAAAACCATTTATTAAACATTTGCCAGGCACCAAACCCGCTAGGCACTGTCACACGCTCTACTCATCACAAGGCTGCCAAACTCAGTGCAGAAACTGAGGCTGAGTAAGTCACCTAAGGTCATGCAGCACCAGAAACTGGATTCCAACCGGTCTGACATCAAAGCCCACCCCAGCTTGCTGCAATGCTTCAGAACCTAAGCTTTGTGATGATCGATAAACTACATGCTTAACAATGTTTACATGTCTCTTTATGTTAGAATTCAGGGAAAGGTTTTTAAAAATGACATACACAAGGGGGAAAAATAATGCAGGTTCTGGAGGCATGCTGCCCAGGGTTCAAATCTTGGCTCCTCCACTTACAAGCTGTGTGACCTTGGACTCCTTTAACTCCCCTGTGCCCATATTTCCATGCATTAAAATGGTAGCCATAACAGACCCTATCTCCTTAGGCAAATAAAGCATTTTGGTGGTGTTGTTGTTGTTGTTTTAAGATTTTATTATTTATTTGACAGAGAGAGAGAGACAGGGAGAGAGGGAACACACACAGGGGGAGTGTGAAAGGGAGAAGCAGGCTTCCCACTGAGCAGGAAGCCTGGTAAGGATTAGATCCCAGCACCCTGGGAGCATAACCTCAGCTGAACAACTGAGCCACCCAGGTGCCCACAAATAAAACATTGAGAATCATTCCTGGCATGAGTTAAGCCTCATAAAGTATGGGCTGGTGTTACTTTTTGCTGGGCACTAGATAGGGCCAGCAGCCTCAGGCCCACTGTTTTAGCAACTCATTTGCATAAACAAAGCCCAGGCTCAGCCACTTTGTGCCCACCCTATGGTTTTTTCCTGTCACTAACATCTCTCCCCCTACCCGCTCCGTGGCACTAAGCTCTGGGCCTCAACTTCCCATCTGTCAAATGAGGTGAGGAGCCCAGCTGATCTACCTGAGGTCCTTCCGGCTGGGCAATCCAGGATTCTTGATAACTCAGGGCCCAGAAATTTCAGAACCATCCTAACACAAACATTACCAGATGACACCCACTCATTTTCCTCAAATCTTCCCTTCCGTATTATGTATAAATGCCTATTTTCATGGCAAATCTTCTCCAAGATCCCAGAGCTCCACGAGCACCCACAATAGGTTGGGCAGGCATCCCGTGCTGAGGCTGGGGACATGATGGTCAGAAGCTCTGACCCCAGGGGAGACAGATTCCAAATCAAGCTGCTCTGATAAGCAGGTCCTCCCTGTTAGAGAGGATTTCAACAGAGCACAGTTGAGAGGAAGTGCAGGCATGAAACTCAGAACTTGGCCCACTGGACAGAGGGCAGTAGGACAGCGGGCCGGAGGGGTGACAGAGGGATGGAGAGGAATAGCACGATCAACATAGGCCAGCCAAGGCAGCACTGATGCTGAATGTGAGAGGGTGGGCTGGGGACACGCTGTGAAAATGGCTTCACAGGCAGGAAGCAAGCCCAGCTCAGCACAAAGCAAAGTCCTGAGCAGGAACCTGCTGGGACCAGGTTGGACAATAAGGTGAGCTGAAAATGGCTGCAGGACCCAGTACAGTCTGAATCTCACCCGTGCCTCTCACAGGCTGGGTGACCCTGGACCAGTTATGCTACATCCTTTAATGTTTCCTAAAGGGTATACTCACTCCATAACCCTGAGCCATGTTCTCATTTGGGTGAGTGTGGGAGGCTGCAATAAGGCTTGAGACGAGGACCAAACCAGGCCTTGACTTGTGCCTCCCTTAAAGTCCGAATAACCTAACAAAAGGTTTAGGACGGGAAAAGTTGAGTAGTACTGAGAAAGGGTCTGTGCTACGTGTTGTGCGCTCGCCTACGTGACTTTCCACATGCTTGCTAAACAATGCTTGCTAAACAAATGAGAATAACTCGGTTGGGGTCAAAAGTTCGTTGCTGGTCCTTGCTGCCCTAGTACAGCCCATAAATTACTTTCAGGTTTGCTGTATTTGTACTGACATCAGCCATTTGGCATCACGAGGAACTCATGGTTGTTTAACTAGACACAGATGTAATATCACTATGTATATGGCCTTAATGCTTTGAATAAACTTAGCACTGTTGGACATCCTCCTCAGTGCTCCTCCTGCCCCCATCTCTTTGCTTCTCGAGTTCTTTTCTTCATCCTCTTACCCTCACGTTCCTGGTTGATTTGTCACGCCGGCCACGACAGGTGAGGATCCGATGGTGCCCACAATCTGCAGGGATCCAATATATACAACTAGGACAGCCTGGAGGGGGGTGGGCAACGCAGGCTGGACAGGGAGTTAAGAAGGAGTCAGGAAGAAGTCATTCCCACACTTGAGGCATGGGTTGCTACTGACCAGATACACTGGGCAAGAGACGGTGTCCTAAGACTGCTGTAAGACTAGCCGGGTCCAGGCAAAGCACCTAACAGTGTGTAGATGTAACCCATCTGTAAAAGGGGGACGGGGGGGGGGTGGTTTCAGCTGGTTGAGCATCTGACTCTTCATTTTGGCACAGGTCATGATCTCAGGGTCCTGGGATCAAGCCCCACCTGATTCCACACTCAGTGGGGAGTCTGCTTGAGATTCTCGGTCCCTCTGGCTGGCCCATTCACCTGTGCCTGCATGTGTTCTGTGGTGCACTCTTTATCTCTCTCTCTCTCTCTCTCTCTCTCTCTCTCAAATAAATCTAAAAAAAAAAGGAAGTCAGGAAGGACCAGGAGACCTGCTGTTAAGGTCCCAAAGATGTCACCCTCCTCAACTAGCCTCAGGAAATAAAGTGGACGCCCAGGAAACTCCTGGACACAGAACTTTCCAAAGCAAAGCTTTCAATTTCGTACTGGAGAAAAGGGTGGTGTGCAAATTCAAGACAAAAAAGCCGGCCAGGGTGGGGTGGGGGGTGAAGGTGGGTTTGGACGGGGTTGGCCCTGTAGGGCTCTGGCCACTAAATACCCACTGCCCAAGCCAGGATCCTGGAGTCTGTGCAGCCAGTCCTTCTGCTTCCTGAGGTTTCCACATCATGGCCTCACCCTGAAGTTTACTCCTGGCAGCTCCTTACCCAGGGAGGCCACCTGTGAGCACCCCCCCACACACACCCCAGCTTCTGCCGCTCCATCCAGCTGGAGGGAAGGATCCCCAAGCCTGCTCTCTCTGGTCTCTCCTGCACAGAGAGGGGTATGTGGCCCAGGAAAGGAAGGTCCCTGAGGATAGCTGAGTCCCTGGCCCGAAGACAGCTGGCTTGAGAATGCGGGGTTTCTGTGCTCTAGGCACAGCAGTTCCTAGAGGAAACAGGGTAGGGAGCTCCAAGGTGGAGGGGAGTCCTGGGAGTCCGGGACCGCAAATGCCAGTGGCCCCCAAGTGTAAGGGTTTCAGTGACTCCAGAGGTCAGAGGGGCCAGGGGTCAGGCCTGGAGGTGGACAAGGACCTGTGGGGTAGGGGGCCGGAGATGGAAATGATCCCAGGGTGGTTGCAGCCCCAAAGTGGAGGGGTTGGGGGAAGGAGTCCATGGGCCAGAAAGGAATGGTACCCTGGGGCTCCTGGGTAAAAGGCACTGGAGGTGGAGGGGGCCCAGTGGGGCCCAGGCTGCGTGGGCAGAGCCAGCTCCCCTCGGGCTAGGGAGTCCGGCGAGCCTGAGGGACAAAATTTTCCATCAAGTTCTGGAAAAGAAGCCTGTCAGCACAGGCGTCTCTCCGGGGGTCAGACGAGCCCAGTGGTGCTGGGCCCCTCGATGTCCGTAGTGCCCCACGCGTTCCCTGGGTACCGAGAAGTGGAGTGAGGGCTGTGGGGCAAGGGCAAGGAGCACCCAGGCCTCCAGGAACCTGTCCGCCAGGCCCCCCTCTCGCTCCCGCGGACGCAGCAGCAGGTGGCAGCGGGCAGGAGCTCCCCAGCCTCCCTCCCTCCCTAGCGCCCCTACACCCGCCTGAGCCCCTCAGTACCTGAGTCAGCGGGGCTCCGATGCAATCCCCCGCGCCCTCCGCGGGCAGCCCAGAACCCCCACCTCCCCGGGAGGCGCTACTTGCCCGGCGAGTTCGCTGGGCCGGCAGAAGGCGTTGGGCGGGGCAGGGAGGTGAGCGCAAGCGGCGGGAGGGCAAACAGCCGCCGGCGCCTCCGCAGGCCCGCGCGCCCTCACCCCGCCTCCTGTTCCGTCCTGTCGCGAGAGGGGCTGGCTGCGCCCCCTGCCGGCTCCCGCCGCTCTTCTGCCAGGCTGATTCCCGGACCCCAGTACCCCGCCCAGTACGCCGCCTTGCCACCGCTGCTTGAGCTCCACGCTCGCCCCACTGCAGCTCCTGGGCAGCTCGCCCGCCAGCCGCGGCCACAGCGCGGTGTGGCCGGCCCTTTTCTCTTCCCAGGGCACAGTGGAGCCGCTAGGGAAGGCCTGAGGGGATCTTCCGGTTTGCCCAGCCCCGGTGGACACCCGCCAGGGCCCTCTGTACCTGGTGGGCTCCACCTGTGGCCATCTTGGAACCCCGGGAACCCCCTTCAGAGACCAGGGGAACCCCTCCTTGGCGAATCCAGGCTCCTGGGGCCAAAGTGAGTTATCTTGTGTACTGCTGTTTGTTCCCTGGCCTGGCATGGATTGACAGTCGCTGAATTGTTCTATTCTGGGGTCATCAAGGGCAGAGGAAAGAGTTCAGGGCTGGGACCCCCAGGCCTCGGGTCCACACAAGGCTTGGAGCCCTCTTGGCTATCCCTGGCAGAATGACCTAAGAGGAACCATCAGAAACATGGATCTGCCTTGAAGTGGCAGAGCATTCAGGGACAGGAAGGGGAATGTCTCCTTCACAGAGTATCTGGAAGCCTGCAGTGGAAGATGGATTTGTCTGAGCCATGGTCATTAGTGTTGGGCCAAGGAACCCCTGGCTTGCTTCTCCTACCTGCATCCTAGGTCTAAAAACTCTCACAGGGTGCCTGGGTGGCTCCCTCAGTACAGCATCTGTCCAGGGTCCTGGAATCCAGCCCTGCATCTGGCTCCCTGCTCAGTGTGGAGCCTGCTTCTCCTTCATCCTCTCCCTCTACTTGTGCTGTCAAATAAAATTAAATAAATAAATAAATAAAGTGTTAAGAAAAAAAAATGAAAAGAAAACTCTTAGCACCTATTATGATGGCAGGAGGGGTGAGAAATTTTTTAAAAAAGCAATCTCTTAAGAGAATATATTAACACCTCTTACAGTGCTTGGTGCATAATACATAATACATAAGCATTTTACAAATGCTTACGTTTCTGGGTGGTTTTAAGGAAAAATGCTGAGTTTCCTTCAAACCCCAATATACCTTCCCCTGCTTATTTTAAGAAAACACCTACAGAAGAGTACACACTGCCTCAGACCTGACTTAATTAGCTATGTAATAAATAGAATTAATAAATCCACCTTTATGGTGTTCCTGGCAACTCTCCCAAGTCCTCTCCAGCCCTCATTCTGCGTCTTAGGGTTTTAAAACACCACAATGACTAGCGACCATTGTTCTGAATCCAGAAGCAAAACAAAACAAAAGAGAAAAACATTATGGCCCACAGATTTACATGTGACACCCTCTGTCTGCGTTTTCCTCACACTCTCCCCTGTCCTGCCACCCACCCGCAGCTCCCTGCCCTAGCCCAGAGCCCTTCCCCAGGGCCCATCAGTCACTTACACCCTCAGTGAGCCTAAGAATTAAAAATCCAAGGAGTGAGATAAGCTATGTGGGCGCTTGCACTCCCCTCATCTGTGAGAACCTCAGTGCCACCCAGCAGTCCTCCGTAATAATGAGACAACTATGTTAGGGTGGCCCGTGCCAATCCCAGCTCTGCTGCTCACTGCCAACTGCCTTGGCAAAGCCGTCCAGCCTCCCCCATGCAGACTGAACCCCGAGACCCCCAGAATGATTCTCACCCCAGTTTTTCCTTTGAGGAAAGCTGTTGCTGGAGGAAGACAAGCATGTGCTGTCAGCTCCCTTGGCTCAGTTCCAGGCCCAGGACTGGCTGACCCATCCTTGATGGTGTCCAGAAGCCTTTCCCCGTCTACCAGGCACATAGTACCTCCACCTCCCAGGTTGTGTGAGGATTGGAGACTGAGTAAGTGGCAGTGACGGCTAGTTGTAAAGAATTGTCTGGTTTTGTCCGTTTTGGGCCTGTTTGGGGAGTTCTTGGTAACTCCCCAGTAATACGGCGTAGAGAAAGTGTGTTGGCCAGCCTGTCAATGTGAGGGGAAATGTGGGCCCCCTCTGAGAGCCCACAGAGGGACTTCACGACTGACCTCTGAGCTTCCCAGGCCTTACTAAGCAGTAGCAGGTGCCTGATACCTGTGGAAACCACTCCTGTGCCAGCCCCATGCTGGGCCCTGGACACACCAGAGTGACTGACAGCCCACAATCCCTGCCCTTGCAGATCCCCAGTCTTGAGGGGCAGATAGACATGTCACCTCACCAATCCAGCCCCATCTCCTTGCAAGGAAAATGATTCAATGACCAGATGCAGACCTCAGGAGGGTCATAAGCACAGCGTCAGGATTCTTACAGATCCTCCAGCCCATCCCTGGGTAGGGGGCGGAGTGAACTGAGGTCCAAAGGGCAGGGGGATAGGAGGTGGGTACAGGATGAGGCCAGAGGCCTCTTTGCTCTGGAAAATCCTTTTGCATCTCTTCTTACAAGATATGGGGATCTAGTCTCCCAAATATACATTTTTCCTTGGCTTCCCCACCCAGCCTCCGAATGGGAGCTCCATAAATATCTGTTGAATGGATGAATGAATGTTGTTCATAGCTGCTCCTGTACTAGAGCCATCCCAGGTGCCCTGTGCCATCCTGGCTGTTTCACCCCATTACCACAGCTGAGCCCCACACCCTGCCGAGCTCGCACAGTGACTTGAATTTTGCAGGTAAGGAGACAGGTGCTGGGTGGCGAGGCTCCCTGGTCCAGGGCTCACAGCATGTTTTCCACTGTCTGGAAGCCCGTGACCAATTGCCACCCTCCCTCCCATCCTCCTTGTCTCCAGCCTGTTTGAGCCACCAGAGCCAGACCATCCCCCTGGGGCAAAGGCAGACTGCACAGCCTCCATTTATTTCCAAAGAGCTTCCCCTCAGCCCAAATGATTTCTGAAATCCACCAGAAACCTCATTCTTTCTGCCTTTAGTCCTTGGAGGGTTACCTCCTTCACCATGGACACGGGAGTGCTTACTTTTTGGAAACAATGCCTGGAATTTGGGGTTCTCTTGTTGCTTATGGAAATTGAGCAATAATCTAAAAGTAACAAATAAAAAAATAAAAACAGAGGCAGGGGTAGTGTGGGAGAGCTGGAGGTCAGGCTTCCCAGAACTTCAGCCCAGAGAAGACAGCCAGAGACACAGAGATGGAAGAGTATCAGAAGCAGCTGAAAAGCTATCACAAGCCTCTGCACTTGGCTGCAGGAAGTGGCCCTCAGACCCTCACACCAGAGCCATCAACTGACATTTTCCTCCCAGGTTTAGCAGGTGCACTTACTGGTTTCCTACCTGCACTAGGTTAAACTCAATGAATGCAGGGAGGCAGATGTTCTAGTAGCAACAATTTCATCCACAAGAGGAGGTGTGGCTCCAGAAGAGAAGGAAGGGAAAGAAAAAAGTGTGACATGCAGGATCTCTTCGGTCTGTTCATGGAAAGAAGCTATCCTTAGACAGTTACCCCCACATTCAGGCAAAGACTAGTGTAAAAAAGATGTTCACCAGTGTTATTTGCAATAGTGAAATGGACATCATGTAGATATCTGATCACAGGGGAGATTAAACAGAGAGACTCATACACAGCCATTAAAAAACGTTTATTGGAGCACAAAAGAAATGCTTAAATCACAAGAGTAATACTGAATTTTAAATAAAGTATAAGCAAAGGAAATGGAATATGCATCATTCACAAGCATGAAGAGGAAGAAACACTGAAATGAATCTTGGAGCACACTCAGTGGTCTTCTGTCCCTATCTCTTTTGAAACTTAGAGTTCCCCAGGACAAGTATATGCTCTGTTTTTAAACATGAGCTAGGATGCTCGCTGGTGGGTAATCAGAAGACTTCGAGAAGCACACTAAAGCATTGGATGAAGACTCCATACCCGGAGCCCTCCTTACCAAAGCCTTTAAGCAAAGCAAGCCCCATTCCATGCTCACGCTCCGAGAGATTAGGGATCCTTGCGCAGCCAGGCAGCACAACAGAGGCCTGGGACTGTGGTCTGTGTGGCCCACCCTCTGCCACAGCATCTCTAGCAACCCTAGTGACCCTGTGATGCTCTATCATTGCCCCATTTCACAGGGAACACTTGAACCCAGGTGGATCTGGCCCAGAATCAAAGCACTCATTCCCAGAGCATTCCCTGGCTGGGGAAAAAATGAGTTACAATGAAACCAACAGACCCTCGAAATTAGGGAATGCATGGCCTTGCTGGGGCAGGGGGAAAACCAGGGGGATCCTCTATGGCCTCTGGCTTCCAAAGTCTTCAGAGGGGCCAGAGGCCTGGAAGGCTCTAGGTGTGAAGGAAACAGAGTGCCTGGGGGCGGGGCTCCACTGTACACCCCAATGGAAATTTCCAAATATCCTTGTTTTTAAAGGCGTCATCCCATTGGCTCCTGCTGTCACCCTCAGAAAGGAAGCCTGGCGTAGAAGCTGTGAGTCAGGTCCCACATGGGAAATGCACAAGGAGGGTGCAGAGGATGGAGGGGAGCCGGGGGACCAGCTCCTTCCCACACATGATGATCCTCTGCGGGACACCCCTCCTGGCCACATGTGAGGCTCTGTCACTGGGCCTGAGGTCTCTGCAGGTTCACAGAGCTACCTGAGGTTTTCCTCACAAATGAGCCTTGGCCCCTGCCCTGCCCTCTAACCGGAATTCCCAGTCTCCCTTCTTGCTCGAATCCCTGGTCCCTCCAGCCAGTCGCTCCCAATATTACTCCAGGGGCTGTTAGACCCACACCATCCCCACCCCATTTATGCTCCCAATTATGATCCTGGGCCACCCTCCCAGATACCCCTTTGCCTTGTAGGGTTTCCGTACAGTCCTTGGGTCCATAGCAGGCAGCCCGGGACCCACACTGAGGCATGCACCATGGATGTGTTCAAGTCCTTCATCCTGGCACCTATTGCAGAGAGGAGACTGAGGCTCCGACAGAGGGACCTTCCAGCAAAAGGTCCCACAGCAGCTAAGGACAGAGGCATGATTTGAATCCAGGCCCTCCAGGTCCAGAGATGTTCCAGGCCGCTGTACAGTATGGTAGATTCACCTCCTGTCCCTTGTGGTGGGGTTGCAGGGGGAAGAAGGCCCTGCACACAAGACTCACCACCCCCTCAAGCCTTTGTTTGTTCACCTGTAAAATGGAGATGCCAATGGATTGAGCACCACATCCTTGGGCTCATGGGAGGACTTGGGGTGATGCAGTCCCTGGAGAGAGGGGGAATGGAGTGGGATCTGGGAAGAGCAGGTGGGGGTGTGCATGTAGGAGGGGTTATCCGCAGCATCATTCAGAGGGCACACGGACTCAGGTCCATATTCTGGGGGATGCAGAGGCCACCCAGTCTGCCTCAGCTCTCTGACAGGACCCCAAGTGGATGTCTGAGCCGAAAACATAGAAGCACAAGCGATCTCCTTCAGCCCCTCCTGGGCTTCCGCAGGCAGACCATGTAGAGTGAGGAAAGATGCCCAAGACACCTGAGTGATGGGGACGGTGTATTGACACTCTTGGTGGGAGGCCCCAGATCTGAGGGGGTTGGGAAGGCCCCCCTGTCTCCCCCCACACCCACCTGGCCCCTGGGAGTGAAGCTCAGCAAGGTTCAGCTGATTCTAGAATCCCTATGCAACCTTGGAGACCACCTCTGGTGTTGGACACAGACGGTGCCCCTGTTCACCCCCCTCCTCGCCGTGCCCAGCTACCTCCAGGATGAGCCTTTCCCAAGAGACATTCAAGGGCCCTCACAAACTCAACCCTCTCATCTCCCTACTACCGTCTCTTCCCAAATGAGGGTGCCCACCCCAGCAATACCCACCTGGATGCTGCCGTTCAGACTCTGACAAACTAACCAGAGATTCTGGGGTGGTCTGACCAGGTGGCTTGGGTGGCCACTACAGAGGGAATAAGCACCTACCCACAAGCTATTCATGTAGTCTCACTGTTCCTGCTCAGCCTGGTGGTTGGCCTCTCTTTGTGGGTTGTACAGAGGAGGAGACTGAAGCTTGAGATGATGAGTGGCTTGCAGAAGGCCACATGGCAGAAACCATGACTACTGAAGAGCCAGGCAGTCTGGCCCCCTCCCTTGGCTCCTCCAGCTGCCCTAACAGCCTCCATAGGCCTGAGAGGTGGAGGCTCCCCACTGTACACTCCATCCTGCCTTCCAGGCCCCAGGAGTGGACAGTGGCTTGCCCCAGCTTTCTGGGATCTGTAGCCAGGCCGGAAAGCCAGACACTGCTCTGGAGAACACCACACTGTTGCCAGCAGCCATCTGCAGTGATGGGTGGAGATGGAGGCTCGGAGGTCTCTCCAGGATGAAATGCTTATTCGTTCTGCAGGCAGGGCCATGCCCCTCGAGTGTGTGGAATGGAGAGTTGGTGGTCATGCCTCCCTCCTCCCCTTGCCCTGCCCCAGGATGCCACATGACCTTGGCAAGGCCGCCAGCTGGTCAGGGCTGAGCGGGGCCTCACCTATTGCACTCTGGCCCCCCAGCCTACGGTTTTCCCATGGCACCCCAAGTTGGGTGGGGCTGAGGGGCCGCCAGGCAGGGAAATTCTGGGGTTTAGACAAGGAAGAGCCTTTGGATGAAGAGGGCTGCCTGGACTTGGAGGCGTCCACACACCTTCCTTCAGACCCCTGGATAATGGTCAGGGCATAGGCAGGCTGGAGAGATGGAAGAGAACATTGTGAGAGGTTTCTGACTAGAGGACCGGGGCTGTGGGAGGTTTACTGTATACAGAAAAATAAAACTTATTGCCAGCATCAGGGTTCGGGCCTAGCGCATAGTAGGATCTGGATACTATCTGTTGAATGAATGAATGCGTACTTCAGCCTTACTTATGACCACTTTTCTTCCTAATTATCAGCTTCATGCCAACAGGAAGACACCCCAGCCCCCAAAAGACCTCAATGTGAATCAACATTTCCACTGGGAGGACTCAGTGAGGTCAAGGCACAGCAGATGGGTAGGCAGTGAGGCTCCCCTGCTCACCAGCCTTGTCCAGATGAAGTCTGGGGGAAGCATGAGTGAGATGGGGACCCAGGTTCAGCATGAGGAAGTCACCCAGAGGTCCAGGTCTCTAACTTCCTTCCCTGCTCAGGAAGGGCAAGTGCAGGTGAGGGGTGGGAGAGGTGAGGAGGGAGGAGCCCAAGACCACCCAACTCCATGGGAAGAGGCACGAAATGCATCCCGGCTGGGCCCTTATATGGTGGGGGAGCTGCCAGGCAAATGCAGGGCTCCAAAGGGTGGGGCATCGAGCCAGGTGCCAGTGTTGGGGAAGGACCAGAAGCAAGAGTGTGGTGCAGCATGAAGCTAAGGGCCAGGCCTGACCCTGTTAAGATCTGCCATCTGGGTGTCATATATGTCTCTGACCAATTCCCAGTCTGTGGTCACTGGGCCACAGTGAGGCCTGAGGCCTGAGAGTTTAGGCATGGCAGGCGCCCTAGCAGAAGAGCCACTGGCTGGGCTGTCCGTTACCGCTGACTTGCAGCTTGTGGTCTGTGGGAGGATGCCATGGGCATGTTTGACATTTGTGACCAAAAGGAACTGGGGCCCCGGACCAGTGAGAAGAGCTAGAGTCAAGCCCAGTGGGGGGCCAGGACTTGCTCAAGGCCATCAGTGATCCCTGGGAGCCCTGTGGTCACTGTAGCCTGGGGTTTAGGATACTCAGGCTAGGGTTCCTTGAAGGCTCCATCCTCCTCAGCAAAAGGAGAAGGTGCCATGAAGCCATCCCCAGGTTGGGGGAGGTCTGTCCCAGCAGGCCAGACCCACAGTTGGGGAGAGTTCTGTGGGAGCTCTTCCCTCTGCCCTGGGGTCTGTAGAAGGGAGTAGAAGCCATAGGGGTGGGAAGATGGGGCCCAGACCAAGAAGTGTGGACCGAGAGATGATAAGGGGAAGGCCAGAACTCAGGCTAGACACAACTGGCTGCACTGGGTCCTGCCAAGGAAGGTGGTTTTCCCCTGAATCTTTCTCCCCCTGAAATCAACAGGCCAAGCCTCATCAGCACAGGTGAAAGGCCATGCCACCCATGCTTTGGACAGTTCTCAGGTCCAAGGCTGATGATCTTGAGCAGCCTTGGAGATTCTCAGCCTCTCTTCTCTCCTCTCTACAGTAGGGCTCTTTCCTCATGACTCCAAGGCACACACGGCTCTTCACACAGGCTATGAAGAGACAGATATGATATCATTGTCCAGCTAACAGAACGTGTTGAAGTCACCAGTACATTTAAGCCTAGATGGTCCTTTGGAAGCCTAAGACCTTTTGGTTTTAGGTTTTCAGCATAGAACCTTTTTCTGGTTGGACTCTCAAGACCTTTGTCTAGCACAAGTTCCCAAAGAGATGGGAGGATGCAGTCTGAGCTCCAGACCCTGCTCTTCCTGGTGTTTCACGGCGTTGAAGCTGACTACATAGCCCCCAAAACCCAACCCTTTGTCTGCCTGGTGGAAAAGAAATAATTCTTGTCCCTGGATGAGGCCTGCACAATGCTGGCGCTCAGAGAAGGCACAGTGCAAAATTGCGTATGTTCCCTGCTCCTAACCTTCTGGGATAGAAGCTTCTCAAACATCGCAACAATGTGATCCATCTACCAGATGGTCACGTAGGCCAAGCAGGTCCAGGATCAGTAGTTCAATAGGTGAGTGCTCACTCCATACACAGCACAAGGGGGAGCCTTCTGTCTACTAGTTGTATGTCTTAGGAATGTTAAAGCACCTCTCTGAACTTCTCTTTCCTCTTCTGAAAAGTGGGAGCACTAAGATGAACCTCATAGGGCGACTGTGGGAAGTCATGGGAGAAAACATGGCACGCGCTTCTCTGGGGCCCGGCTCTGTAGAAAGGGCTGCTGGACATGCTGGGCATCTTCCCGCTGAACACTTCTCTCTCCAGGGAAGATGCGTTCAGGCTCAACCCTCACAAGTCTGTGGCCCTTCTGGGTGCTTGAAAAGGAAATGGAAAGCTGGCAGGTTTTCTATTTGCAAAGGACATCTGGGATTCCATCTAGTTGGTCCTGGTTGTGGTCCTTTAATTGCCCAGTTCAGGGGAGACTGGGAACAGGCAGTGCAGCCTGAGGGCCACTCAGGATTTGCAAAGTCTTGTTTGGGATGATTTCATTCAATCATGAGTCTTAAGCACCTAGGAATGCAGGCAGTCTTTAGTCACCAAGAGCAGTGAATGGGTAAAGTAGAGACAATGTCTGGGTCTAAATTAAGACTGAGGGTCAGATAGGCACTCTCCACATCCAAAGAATGCAGGTCTAGAGATCAGCAGATGGGCCATCTCTGTGGCCTACTGAAGAGATAAATGGATCCACCTCTATTAGAACCATGAGGATGCACTGTAAGATCAAGGAAGAACACAATAGGTCTTTGGATCCCGAAGGAGGGCCTGCTGCCTCCAGAGAACAGGGTGGGATATGACAAGGGTTGTTGCTGGGGAGGAATGTTCAGAACCATGGATCTCCCAGAACTCTTGATTTCCACGGGAGAGCTTAATGGGGCGGCATCCTGTGAAGAAGCCAATGAGTCCAAGAGAGCTGTGGATGGGCTGCCAAGCTCCCTGGGGAGCAGAGTCCACTGTGGGCTGAATTGGTGCCTTAAACACCCATCCCTTGGGTGGTTCATTCTTGCTCTGCCTGCCCCTTTGAATGTCCATCTCCGATGACCACCACAAGTGGGGCCAAGGAGAAATGGTGTGGGGACCAGAACACTTACAAATTGGCCTCCAATATATCCCCGATACTGGTCTGTATGGAGGATGCATGACTGAGGGGGAAAAAGACCTGCCTATGGGAAGTCATTCATCCATCCTGGTCAGCTGTCAGCAAGGACAGCTCCAGAGGGTTTGGAAGTGGGCTGGGGTCATTCTGTGGGGCCCACACAGAAAGAATAGTTCTGAGGGTGTAGCGTGGGGAAGGAAAAGCCAGGTCTCTGACTCTGCTCCACATATGACTCTTCCTAGCACTCTGTGTCCCATTGTGGGAAGCTGGCCTGAGAAGACACTGCAGGGTATTGGGCAGTCCTGGCACAGTGCCATGTCCAGGTCAAGGGGCCTATGTGCACCTCAAGTGGCATGACTGGGACCTGAACACCCATGCCCCCATTCTGTTGAGGCAGCAGGAACTTCTGCTGCAGCTCAAGGAGGCTGAGGTGGAGGGTAAGGGGCATTACAAGCAGAGAAGGCCATATGGGATGGGGTTCATGGATTAGGTATTTCTTGAAAGGCCATGGGATCTGTCCTGTTTAGGGAAAGGCACATGGAATGTCAGTGATGTTGCTGAAACTTTCCCTTTCTCCTGCCCCAGTGTCAGCTCTGTGACTCACAAGCAGTTGAGCCAGCCAAAGGGCATCCCATGGAACAAGAGGAAATCCTGGCTCTGCATCTTCCCTCGCCTTCAGGGTCATTGTGAGCCTCCCATTCCTCAGCTGTTCCAGAACTGGGACAGGCGCTTCCATGTCCTGTATGGGTGACGGGTCCTAACCCCAGCTAGGCCATCAGCTTGCATGGAAATTTTCACTCCAGCTATCCCATTTGCCACTGAGCACACTATAACACCAGAGGTTTCTAGCCAACACAAGAATGAGCTGAAAGAGAAGAAGCCTGACCTCGTGGACTTCCCTCCCAAGCTGGTGGCAGAGCAGCTCACCTACATGGATACAGTGAGCAGCTGGGCCCCCAGGGTAGGAGGGCAGGGCCGGCTTTTCTTCTGCTCTCAGCTGCCCTATGCCCGCTTTTCCCTGATGTGGACTCCTGGGATATAGGGCCAGATCTCAGCTGCAGCTCTAACCAACCGTGGAAACCCATCAGGGTTTTTAGACCTGAGCTTTCACTGTCCAGCTGTGGACTGTGGAGACAGGCACTGAGAAGGACTGAGGCAGAGGTACCATGTACACGCAATGAGTCAGAATCGAGAGACCATAAATGGGAAGGCTCTGGTCCCTCGCGGGGAGGAGGGCAGCTCCCTGTGTGCAGTCATGTCCATGGGTCGCCCACCCATCTGCCTGGGAGCCTGAGCGCCCTCAACCTGGATTAGGC
>NW_019154384.1:9642-12273 GCF_002288905.1 Enhydra lutris kenyoni | reverse complement strand
CCTGGGCCTGGGGCTGCTTCTCTCAGCCTTCCTGGGAAACAGGCCACCATGCCTCCTGCTTGAGAAATCCAATTTCCTCCAGGTGCCACCCTGGGCTGAGCTGAAATCCATATTCCCACGTGGTAACTTGGCAGCCACTGAACTCTCTGGCCATGGTTCAACCAAACGCCCCCTCCCAAACCGAGCTATTCAATTAAGCTGGGAAGGGACGCCCAGGAGGACACCCAGGAGAGCTCCCTCCCATATCCTATGAAGACCTCAGTGCTCAGAGCAGCCCAGAGGAAACCCTCAGCCAGTCTGTTGGACATGTGGGGATTCTCCAAGAAAAGGGACTCGCACTCTACCCTGCCACGTTATGCCTCCCCTGAGCCTAACTTATTTCCCTCTCTTCAGGAAGAGCTTTTAAACATTCTCAAACCTCTGCCGACAAGACAACCCCCAGGGCAGGAAACTACTCATCAAGGTAGCACGGAAGGTGCAGGGCTAGAAGGACAGGAGGGGTGTGAGGAGGCACGATCATGTGTGGATGAAGTAGGGAATGGCGTGAAGCATTCCTCATGGAGCGGAAGCCTTTGGCATGAATGTGCTGACAGCCTGGGCTGAAGATTCCCCCTGGGGCTGGGACAAGCTGGTGCTGCCCATCCAGCCTCCCTAGGCTAGACTTCAGGTCACTCTATGTCCATGGAGATGGTCCACATGGGGGCCCATATGAATGCAGACAGCCTAGAGGACAGGCCTCTGCTCACAGATGGAGTGGAGATGGGTTGTGGGCCACAAAAATGATGATCGTAATAGGATCCTGAGTCCTCAGGAGACCATAGGAGGTAAACCATAGGAGTTCTCCCTTCTGCCCATGAGAAAAGAGGCTCAGGGAGGCCAGGCTCCAAGCTCCAGAACCCTCATGGACTGAATGGGGGAGCTGAGATTGTTCTAGAAGGACTTGTGGCATGCTTCAGGAGAATGGAGCGTCGGTATCAGCAGATGTAGGTCGGATGTCTAGGGTCTGAAGTCAAAGACAGTGGGTGCAAGGGGACTGAGGCTATTCTGCTCTCAAGGATCTTGTCCTTGGCCCTCTAGGAGCAGCCCTCGAATAAACTTGCCACCCTGGTGAGGAAGCTGCGGAGAGCACGGAATGGGCTGCCAGAGAAGGTGAGTGTGCCTGAGGGACAGGGCCTCCAAGGTCAGGGGAGAGGGGTTCCTCCCTGAGGGCTGGAAGCCTCCAAATCAGGACAGGTGGGATGTGCGTCTCCAGCTCCACCTCCTGTCACCACAGTTCCTCAATGTCTTCTTTCCAGGTGACCGGGAGGAAGTAGTCTAGCAGGCTGCATAGAGAATGGATTTGTGGCTGGGGAGGGGCCCAAGGCTCCATATCCTGCAATTTTTGAATTTCGAAAAGTAGGCCCTGGAGGGGATTAGGAGGAGTCTCATGTTCTGGGAGGGTGAGGGGAAAGGGAATTGAGGGGATGCAACTAAGGGTCCTAGGCCCTTCCATGTGGGAAAGTGGTGTGGGCCAGGACGCTGAAGACTTTTCAGGGGAGGGCCCTTGTGGGCACCAGAGAGTACAGACTCATCCCAAACCTACCCCTCATGACACGGTGTCGTCCCATACCTTGGCACTTTCCTCACTGAACTGGTGATGCTGGATACTGCAATGGAGGACTACCTGGAGGTGGGTGAGCCTGAGGATTGTGGAGGAGGGACCAGAGTCCTGAGGACAGGGAGCAGAGAGTCCCCGGACTGAGCCCTGAGCTCTGCGTCCTTCAGAATCCCCGCTCCCCACAGCCTCACAGCCGCCCCTGGGAACTGGGGTCTCTTGCCCATCTCAGTGCTGAGGGAAGGAAGTCTGCACCTAGACGGGTGCCCAAGAGTCTTGAAGCACCAGCGAATCCTGAAGGTGAAGCTGCTTGTGCTCTGGGTGAATGGGCCCCAGCCTCTCCCTCAGAACTTGTTGTTGGGGAGAGTGAAGTCAGGACCCTGTCCATCAGCCACACTTCAGGAGCCCAGCAGGCCCTGCCTGCCTGAGGCACCTGCCGCTCCCTTCTATCACCATAGAGGGTTGTGCTGCAGGGTGCCGACCTGGAGCCTTTTCACCAGCCCCACGTCTTCCTTTCTCTGGACTCCAGGGCTTGCCCTAACCCCAGTCTCATTGTGTGTGTCTCAGCAGCCCCCTCCTGTGTCCTGGCCTACAGGCAGCCTCAGATGGGGTGGGTGTAAGGTGCTAGGACTGACCAGGGGGCTCTTTCTGAAGGACAATGGTTGTCTGCTTTCCAAGGCAATGAGATCAACCATTGCAAAAAGAGTAAGGTGAGCATGCGTAGCCCTTGCTAGGGAAGGGGAGGCAGCCCCTATCAGAGATGCCCCTGGTAAAAACATTCCTTGGCTCCATCCACTCCCCTCCATCTCCCATTTCCTGGGACAGGTTGCTAAGAAATAAGTGCAAGACCCATCTAGTCAGTCAGTAGGGATCCAGAAATGCACCAGAACTTCCCAGAGGAGGGGTTTATTCTACTTGCCTCTGAGAACAGTTTGTGACCACATGAAGTTGCATGCAGGAAGGTATTCCTGTGTGCCAAGACCCAGGACCCGTCCCCTGTCCCGCTGCTCAGCCCTCACCTGGCCCTGTAGCTTCCC
>NW_019154384.1:7013-8762 GCF_002288905.1 Enhydra lutris kenyoni | reverse complement strand
ATGTGAAAGAATAAGCTTCATAAATATGTAACTTGTGATATATAATAAAAAAACAAAAAAACACTTTTTGTCCCACCATTCCAGCGACCCCCATCTACACTGTTCATCCAATTTACAGTCCTCTCCAGGGCCAACAGCAGATACACATGTGCCTGTATGCCCAAGCACAACCAGGCTGGCCCAAGAGAAGGAACAGGCCCCTAGAACCCTGGCATAATGATTCTGAAGCATACTGGGGCCTAAACTATATATATATTCCTCCTTGCAAAAAGTGAACCAAACTCCTCTTTTAGCTTTGATGATAGCTTTGTTTCTTGCATCCATTACAGCCTGTTGTATAGACCAATTAGAGTGCAAAATTTTAATTTCTTCCCTAAAAAATACACATATCCAAAATGTTACCATGATTGATAATTTACTTCCATAGATACTCTCCACACCATTTAAACTAAAAAGTAACAGTGGCCTAGAGAGACACTGTTGGTTTCCCTCCAGCCCCCCACCCCACCCATTCCCACAGTCAGACCTTTCCTCTTCCTAACAGAGCCCCTATCTGCACAGGGCTCATCCTCCCCCCACAAAGTCATGTCCTTTCAGGAGGCTGGCCTGTCCCTGGCCCTAGGAGGGAAGACCTGATGCTGCTGAGCCAATTACAGTGCCAACACACCTCTTGCCAGTGATAGGTTTAGGCTCAAGCCTGTGACCTAACACTTCAGTAAGAAATGGGAAGAATTCTGATGGAGATGTGTGGAAAAGATTCATTGTTTTAAAAGAGACACAAAGAAGGATAATTTCTTCTGTTTCTGTCTCTGGATGTTGTTCTATCTGGGTGCAATGCCTGTAAGGGCTGCAGGCATTTTGCCACCTTGAAGACAAGCCTGCCACACTGAGGACACTAAGGATGGCTAGGCAGGGAGGCAGAGAAGGTCTGAGCTGTTAACATCACAGAACTGCTGAATGAATTAGCTGTCTCAGGGCTCATCCTAACTTGGGGCTGCTTTTATAGGAGGAAAAAAAAAATCCTTATCATTTGCATTTTGGTTTTCTGTTACCTGCATCCAAAAACATCCTTGTAAACATCGAAATAAAACCTGACAGTTGAACAGAAAACAATTATCAGTTATGACCGAAGAAGTTGTAAAAGATAGCCATCCTACGAAAATGGATTATTTTCATATCTTTATATTTAGAAGGTAAACTAGATGTAGAAAATAAAATTCTTACAAGTCAGGAACATCTTAATCCTTTGTTACCCAGGACTGGCAATCCACATGTAAAAGTAATTCTATATAAAGATGGAACCCCATTACCTAGTGCTAAAGTTTTAAAAAGTAGAGCTGCTTTATTTAAATATTTTGACATACATTTCTCAAATGTAGGATCCTAACATGTTCTTTTTAACTAATAGGGAGTACCAATATAACACACAACATAAATATACACCAATGATATACAATGTTTAAGTCAAATGTGCTTCATACACATTTTAATATATCTATACCTTCAGTAGGATCAAGTTTCATCACACTTTCAAGTCAATACAAAATTGCCTCTACTTCTCTTGATCTGAATTGGGGCTAGCCTATATTACAGTCAAAACCACTCATCATTGAGTCACGGATAAAAATAAAACAACAGATAAAGCAGGAGCTAGCTGGTAACCTCTACCCGCACCCATCTCCAACAACTGAGGAAGTAGAAAAGTGATGATGAGGGCAGAGAGAGCCATCTTACTTACATCAAATAATT
>NW_019154384.1:4688-6185 GCF_002288905.1 Enhydra lutris kenyoni | reverse complement strand
GCCAGAAACCCACAACCTGAGGAATGGGTGGCAGATCATTTGTTATAGGAGTCTAGCAGAACATAAGAAAGCCATTTAAGTATTATGTAAGTCTTTACTTACTGATGTGGAAAAATGGCCAAGAAATGTTAAGTCAAAAGTCTAAGGTTAGACTATGCCTAATGACCATTCAGGTAAAACTGTGTTTCTGTGTGCTACGCACCCAAGACAGACACGGACAAACTGGGGGAGAGACAGAGAGAGAAGAGGATGCACATAAGCAAGGGCAAGCATAGAAAACATGCTTACCAAAACTGGAACAATGGACATTAGGAGATTGCAGAATTTGAAGAGCTTTCTCATACTTCAATTATTTTTTTGTCATTTGTATCATTCCAATGTTTACAATGGGTACATTAAATTTCATAGCCAAAAAAACTATGCACAACAACATGGATGGATCTTGAAGGCTTTATGCTAAATAAAATAAGTCAGAGAAAGACAAATATGTACTCAATGATCCCACCTGTCCATGGAGTAGAAAGAAAGAAAGAAAGAAAGAAAGAAAGAAAGAAAGAAAGAAAAAGAAAGAAACTGACCTATGCATTGGAAGAGAAATCAGACTTGCTGTTACCAGAGAGGGGAAGTAGGGTGGGAGCTGGAACTAATGGAAGGAAAAAAAAAAGAGCTGCTAGAGTGTTTTGGAGAGATCTTTTTTTCAGCCATTTTTCAAAGCCTAATTCCCATAACAAAGGAAAGAACAACTCAGCAAACACAACACCAAACTATAATGTTCTCCAAACCTGTCTTACTCTTTAAAACTGAAGTACATTCAAGACCCACAAAATGTATTAAATAGTATTTTCACCAACACCAAAATGCCCCCCCAAAAGCAAATAACTTAAATTTCTTCTGTCCAACACTGTAATAGAACTGTTATAACACATATGTTGTAGATAATATCTTGTAATGACCTGTTTGGTATCTTTAGGGAAAGCTGTGTTTCTCTAATTGTCATTTACCAAAAAGTGCAGAAAAATAACAGAGCCAGGCAGAAAGAAATTATCTCTGCCCAGCCACTCAATAACTTGCACTGACCCAGGGTCAAGCACATGTGTTACACCCCTGAATGGAAAAGATTATGACATTACCAATCACGACAAGTTCAAATACAAGACCTGGTGGCCTTAGCACACATTCAGTCATGTTTCTTCGTTCTGTGTAAGCCTGGCACCAACAAGCAACTTCCAGAACACAATCTCCAATAGGGATTCCATCAGCTAGCAACAACGGTTTATAAAAATCAGGTCTTTTCAGGTTATACTGAGCCAGAGATCAAGACTCCCTCGGGTCTTTCCATTAAGAAACACGGTCATTTCAGGTTATACTGAGCCAGAGATCAAGACTCCCTCAGGTCTTTCCATTAAGAAAAACAATATAAAGTACAAATGGGGCCCTAATTTAGCAGGTTCCTGAAATGAAGCCAACCATTGGCTTCTCTTGGCAATCATCTATATA
>NW_019154384.1:3261-4427 GCF_002288905.1 Enhydra lutris kenyoni | reverse complement strand
ATGACCTAAGCCAAAATCAAGAGTCAGATGCTTCACTGACTGAGCCAAGGGTACTGTCTAATATATCTGCTTCTTGCCTCTTATTGATATTTGGGGTAACATAGCAAGCCCGCCTCCGTACTGTTACAAGCCTGGGCTGCTGTGTGGGCCCCGTTACAAGGCCCATGGCAGTCTAGCTTTCCTGTCCCATGGGCTGCAGCCAGCCTTTCTTCTCTTCACTGCTCACTGTCACAGTAAGGACAGACACAGACCATGTATGCCCACCTTCTGCAAAACCTGCTCCTGCTATGGATTCCACGGCTACTCACTTCTCTTCTCCAGCACCACTTACCCTTACCTCTTCCCTTTTCTGTCTCCAATCACTGCTCAGTATTGGGGCCAAGGATCAGACTTTTTTTTTAAACAAGTCAAAAGAAAAGAAAGGCATTCTTTACAAAGAAAGATCCTGAAGGTCAACTCAGGTCACTCCCCTGCTCATCCTCCCCCTGGGGCTTCCTATCTCACCCTTCAAAATAAATAAATAAATAAATAAACCCAAGTCCTCAGTGAGACCTACAAGCCCCACCTGGTCCTACCCTTTCCTCGCCCACCCCCCAACTCCTCCAACTCTATTGACTTCCCTTAGATTATCAAGGGCATTGATGACTCAGAGTCTTTCCATTTACAATTCCCTCTGTTTGAAACACTACTCCCATAAATAATCCCAAACTGTTCCCTGCTCAATCCAGTTCTTGATACTAAACCCCTCTTCAGGGAGGCTTTCCCTGACCCTGCTATCTAGACCAGCTTACACACTCTCCGATCAAGCTTCATTTTCCTATAATCATTATCTGAAACTATACACTTACTTGTTATTTGTTTATTGTCCATCTGCCCTAATAGACTGAAAATCTCATGAAACTGGAGCTTCATCTGGCCCACAGCAAGCCCTCTGTATCTACTTGCAGAACAACTTCAAAAAAGTGTATATTGACTAACATAGAACTCAAAGAGTGGGAAATCCACTTATTAAAAGGGAAACCCTTACTTCCCTCCAATTAGATAAATCCTCCACTATAACTCCCACAGTTTAAAGTAAAACTTATAAAATGTCATGTAAGGTTTTCTCAATGACCTAGAATTATCAACACAAAAGTCAATGCTCTCTTGATACACATGGGCATGAG
>NW_019154384.1:0-1005 GCF_002288905.1 Enhydra lutris kenyoni | reverse complement strand
CATGGAAAATGGAGGTTTACACTGTTTGTCCGAGAAATATGACCGTATAGAAATAAAACACATTAATCCCTTTCAGAAGTTGTAAAGAAGCAACATATGTCACTGTTTCCCTCTCTTCCATGCTGTCTTAAAAATACTATCAAAGATCTCATTAAAAGAATTTTTCCCAGTTAGAACCAGTCCTTTTGGAGGGACAGTGACTCCGTTTCGGTTGCTGTATATTTAAAATTTTACAATAGTGTCTCTGCAATTTGGTTTCCATGAAAGAAGCCTCACCCAAGCCTATCCTTCCCAACAGCCCTCTGGTCCGGCTGCCCCTCTCCTCTGACCTCTTTGCCCAACCTCTTCTTCTTTTGTCCACACTTCATCCTCTCTTACAGCTCTTCTCCTTGGGGTTAGAGGGGTGGGCGTGATAATGAGTGCATGTACACAAGGGAGAAGGTCAGGGGACTCTTTCAGGAGACCTTAATTCTCAGTCTCAAATCACTACTTTAATGATGGGAACACTGGCTTGCGAAAACAATCATTGGGGCAGGAAGGCTTTTAGAAATTTTTTAAAATATCAGGTAGCTGTTACTCTCCCACAGACTTACACCCGCCTATTTGGAAATCACGTTTTGGGGCTTGCTTTTTAAATAGTTCTTAATTCTAGACTTGGATTGCAAGCTCTGGCAACCCCAACACTGGGTATAACACCTGGAACATATTCTGTCTGAATAAAAAATAACTGCTAAATGAACAACAGGACCATGGAGCCAGCCGCCTCGATTCAAACCCTGCCTCTGTCACTTACCAGCTATGTCACCCTGGACAAGATTCTTAACCTCTCTGGATCTCATCTGTAAAATGAGGAGAATATTACCCACCCTAATCGGAGGATTACCTGAATTAATTCACGTAAAAGTATTTCTGGCAGTGTTGGGTACATGGAAAGTGCTGATTAAATGCTAATTATTACGATTACAAATAAAGAAGTATGTTACCAAAACGAATCAGATGAACAAG
>NW_019154383.1:4910-34890 GCF_002288905.1 Enhydra lutris kenyoni | reverse complement strand
AAGACTGCTGTTGTCTGTCTCCTGGGTACTGTCCAAACAGGGATTCGAGAGACGGGTTCTGGGTGCGAGCGCTTGGATAACCCCACCAAGGTTAGGGTGTTGGCCTAGGGGCATGACCCTGCCTGCACTGTGGGCTCCTGGTCCAGCTCCTGAGGGTCACAATGCCTTTTTGTGCCTAGTTGCCCCTACTGTGTGGTTGTGGTCTCATGGGCTTTGAAGCTGGCTCCCAGTCTGAGGGTTGGACAACCATCTCAACATCCAGTATTCCTCCCATAGGGAAGGAGGAGTACTCTTTTGTGCTTCAGGTTTCCCCATTGGCAGGAATTTGAGCTAGGTTCTGGGGACAGATACCTAAATATGCAGGTTGGTTCGAGATGACGGCCTCGGACCAATGCAGGTAGCCAATGCAGTATATGGGGCCCGCTATCTGGGTGGCTGTCAGGAGGTCGGGGCTCGGGTTGTGTCAGACAGAGCAATAGTTCACGTGGCCGCCTATAATATCGGGGTGTCGTTGAGGGCCCTGCAGTTGGATCCTCCTGTACAGTTTTGGTCAGACCCCTCGGGCCTTACTTCTTTCTGGTGGCAGGCAGAAGGCTGCGTTGTGTCTCCAGAATTCCCAATACGGAGGGCTTTCCGGCGAGGAGTGTGAGGACGGAAGTCTGAAAACACAATCCAATGTTAAGTTCAGTGCCCAGCGCATGGCTATTACAATGTGTAGCGGCTGTTTGGAGATCTCCAGCACCTGGGGAAGGGCGAGTGTGAGATGTCTGCTCACGCTGGAGTTTGTCTCCATGATTGCCAACGAATGGTGGGGTGGCCTCAAGAAGCCTTGTTGGCTTTCCGAAGCTGCAGCTAGTGAGCTGCTCCAAACAGCAATTTTTCTTGCAGAACTGGGGTAGTCCTGGTAGAAGGCTTCAGGGTCCCACATATAAAACAATTCGATAGCAGAGCTCTCTGAATGGATGTCTGTAAAGCTCCTCTCGCATTCCCATTGCCGCCGAGGAACAGGGCAATTTTGTTCCGCTTGCTCTGGTCCAAGTTCTAAGTGATCTGAGTAGCAAGAGGTTCTCCTTTTGACGTGTCACAATTCTGCTTGGTTTCCAGGGAGACCTTAGAATTTGGCGAGGGCTCTGGGGCCATGTAGGATTCTCTTAGCCTGAGGTTTGGACCCAGTTCCCAAGAATAAGGTTTCCTTCTCAGGACAGGAGGGGTTCTGTTGTATGGTTCTGGATCCACACGTTGGACCATATGTTGGTTTTCCAGAGAAGACCTCTAGGGACAGAGGCCTGAAACCTAAGCTAGTGTTCCGATGAGGTCCTAGGGAAATGTCAGGTTCAATCATCTGACTCAGGCCCACAGTTGTTTGTTTTGTTTTGTTTTGTTTTGTTTTGTTGTTTGTTGTTTGATTTTTTGTGGCTCAGTTGTCCCCTGTGTGGAGGTATTCTAGAGGATGGCTCTGGGTATAGATGCCTGAACTCTACATTTGGGTTAGGGTTAGGACCAAGGCAACAGGCTGGTCTGATATGCTGGTTCTGGGGCTATCTGTTCCAGTGGCTGATTGGAGGACGGGACTTAGGTTGTGTCAGACACCGTATTAGTGTCTCGGGTAGAATATGAACATTTGGTGGCATAGGGACCATGCACCTTTCCCCTGATCAAAGAGATTTGTCCAGCTCCTTAGGGCATGGTTTCATTCTGGAAGACAAGGTGAGTCCTGTGGTGTGGCTCCAGTGTCCCCAATCTTGAAGGCTTGTATCCCAGTACTCAAGGGATGGAATTCTGAAAACCCAAGCTCATGTATGGTTAGGGTGTAGGACATGTATCCCTGATCTGCAGATGCAGTGGCGAGCTCCCCAGATTCTGGAGGTAAGGCGGTGTCACATGTTCGCTCAGACCAGACTAGAATTTGTGTCCATTAGGGCTGCCGATTATGTGTATGGCCACCTGGTCCCATGGAGGTTTTTCCTGCTCTGGGGTTTTGGAGAAACTCCAAATAGAATGGTTCCATTTGGCGGAAGAGGTGAAGTTCTGTTTTATGGTTCAAGTGTCCCGATATGGAGGGATTCGACAGTGGGGCTCTGGGTATGGATGCCTGACAACACAGCCTAGGGTAAGCATTAGGGACTAGGGGAATCCAGGTCTGATCTGCTGACTCTGGGGCTAACTACGTGGGAGACTCACTGTAGGTCGGTGCTCAGGGTGAGGGAGAGCATGTTTCTTAGTGTCCAGGTTTGGTTTCCGCCAATGGGGGTGGCCTCGAGGTCATGCCAGTTTCTCCAAATCTGGGGGTTTGTGCAGCTTTATTGAGCATGGTTTCCTTCTGGAAGGAAGGCAGAGTTCCAGGGTTTCCATCCAGTGTTCTTTATCTGGAGGGCTTGTCTGCGAGGACTTTTGGGATAGAGTCGGAAAACCATACTGTGGTTAGGGCTAGGGCCTAGGGCATGGCAGGGCCAATATACAGATGCTGAGCTGAGCCTCAGCAGGAATCTGAGTATAAGGCGTGGGTCGTGAGGTAACTAAGGCTGGAGTTTGTGTCCATGTGATCCACCAAATGTGGATGTGGCCTCATGGGGCCATGGAGTTTTCTCCTGCTCTTTGGTGTTTGGGTAGTTCCAAATAGTTTAGTCTCTTCTGGGGGACATATGCTGTCCTTTTTTATGGCTCAGGGTTTGCCCATATGGAAGGACTGGATATCAGGGGTATGGTATGTAAACCAGAAAAAACAACCTACATTGTAGGTTAGGCTCTAGTGGCATGCTAGGCCTTATATCCTGGCTCTGGTGTGAGTTACCCATGGGGCTGTGTTGAAAATGGAGCTAAGGCTTAGGGTTACAATGTGTGTTTGTGTGCAGAGCGGCCTGCAAGAGTGGTCGTGGCCTCAGGAGCACTGCAGATTTCTTCACATTCTGAGGGTCTTACATAGCTTCAAAAAGCAATGTTTTCTTATGGGGGGTAGAAGGAGTTCTGTTTTGTGGCTGAGTGGTACACTGTGTGGAGGGATTCGAGAGGAGGGCTCTGGGTATGCGTGCCTGAAACCCCAAACGCTTGTTACAATTAGGTCCTGGGGTCATAGAAGGCCCAATCAGCTTACTCTGGGGCCAGCTCTCCCAGGGCCTGATTGGAACACAGGACACAGGTTGTATCAGACAGTGTTTTACTGTCCATGGTGAAGAACGTAATTGGGCTGGCATTGGGGACTGGGAATATTTGCCCTGATTGAGTGGTGTTCTGCAACTCCATAGCACGGTTTCCTTCTATAGGGAAAGGAGAGTCCTGGGGGATGTCTCCAGAGTCCCCAGTATAGAGGGTTCACATTCCAGGACTCAATGGATGGAAATCTGAATACCCAAGATTTGTTAGGGTGTATGGAATGGATTTCCTTTCTGCAGTTGCTGAGTGGAGCTCTCCAGATTCTGAAGTTAGGACGAGTGTCAAACATTCTTGCAGGATAGACTAGAAGTTGTGTCCACTAGGGCTGCCAAATGTGTGGTTGGCCTCCTTGAGCCATGGAGGTTTCTCCTGCTCAGGGGTTTTTGAGCAGCTAAAAATAGTTTTGTTTCATTTTGGGGAAAAGTGGAGTCTTGTTGTAAGGCTCAGGGGTCCCCATGTGGCAGAAATCAAGAGCAGGGCTGTGGGTATGTATGCCTGAAAACCCAAACTATGGTTAGCATTAGGGACTAGAGGAACCCAGGTTTGGTCTCCTGACTCTGAGGACAGCTACATAGGTGGGTGACTGGAGTTTGGGCTCAAGCTGAAGGACAAGAAGTGTATTAGTGTCCATGGCTGGGTTCTGTCAATGAGGGTGGCCTTTTTGGCCACACAGTTTGCTCCTAATCTGGGGATTTTTTGCTGCTATGGTGAACACGGTTTTCTTCTGGAGGGTAGGCATAGTGCCATGGTGTCACTCTGGAATTCTCTACCTGGAGAGCTTGTGGTCCAGAACTCTTGGAACCAAAGTCTGAAAACTCATGCTGCATTTAGGGTTAGGGCCTAGGGCATGGCAGGCCCAATCTACAGATGCTGAGGCGAGCTCCTGGGGATCTGAGGTTAGGGCGAGTGTCAGGAGGTCACTCAGGCTGGAATTTGTGTCCATGCATAACGCCAAATGTGGGTAGGCCTCATGGGGCCAAGGAGTTTTCTCCCACTCTGGGAGTGGATCCAAAAAGTTTGGTCTATGCTCGGGAAGAGGTGATGTCTTAAATTATGGCTCAGGAGTCCCCATATAGAGGAATATGAGAGTAGGGTTCCAGGTATGGATGCCTGAATGCCAACCTATGTTTAGCGTTAGGTCTTCCTGGCATGGTAGACCTTATATCCTGGCTTTGGGGTGAGCTACCCCTGAGGCTGTGTTGAAAATGGGGCTCAGGCAAAGGGTCATAATGGGTGTTTGTATGCAGGGCGGCCTGAAAAAGTGGACAACACAGGTTTCTTCCAATTGTGATAGTTTTACATAACTCCAAAAATTAAGGTTTCCTTTGAGGGGCAGGATGAGTTCTGTTTTGTGTCTATGGGGTCTCAGTTGTGGAGGGATTTGAGAGGAGGGCTCTGGGTATGGATGCCTGAATCCCCAACATAAGGTTTTAATTAGGGCCCAGGGGCATGGCAGAATCAATGTATTGCCTCTACGCCCAGTTTCCAACAGGCCTTCTTTGAAACACGGGAATGAGTCTGAGGGTCACAATGTGGGTTTTTTCCCAGGGCAGCCCTCAAATGTGGGCGTGGACTCATGGGCCATGCAGGTTACTCCTAGTCTGAGGGTTTTACATCAACACCAACAGCATTTCAACTCAGCCCCCATGTTGCTTACACCAGTGCTACCCCATCTAACTTACCATGTTCCTAGGCTCCAATATTAACCCTAGGTGGGTTTCCCAGGCATCCCTATGGAGATCCCTAACCTCAAATCTTTCTGTATGGGGGAAGCCATCAAACAGGATTCCCCTGTTCTGCAGAAGAAAACCTTGCTGTTTAAACCTGCACACAACCATCAGAGTTGGAAAACATACATGGTCTCATGAGGACCCCTGCAAATTACATGGCCATCATGCACAAAAACTCCAACATGAATGACTGGCAGACAATTGCCCTTACTTAGGGATCTAAGTAAGGATCTAAGATCAAGGGATCCCGCCTTAGCCTGTACATTTAGGTCTGCCATGTCCTAGGACCTAAAGCTAAGCCTAGCTTGTGTTGTTAGACTTCTGTCCTAACACTCCTGGACCACAAGCCCTCCAGATTGGGAATTCTGGAGCCACAACACAGCACGTTACCAGCCCACAAGAGGGAAAAAGTGCCCTATAAGCCTACACAAAAACCTCAAAAGAGGATCAACCTGCACAGCCCTCAAAGGCACCCAAAAATCATAGGCCGCCCTGTGCACTAATGTTCTGTCTGACACAGCCCGAGCCCTGACCTCCTGGTAGCCACCCAGATAGCTGGCTGCCTATCCAGCAGATCGGACCTGCCATGGCCCTAGGCCATCATCTCTACCCAACCTGGATATTCAGGCATCTGTCCCCAGACCTTATCTCAAATCATTGCACATTGGGGAACCTAAAGCACAAAACAGAACTCCTCTTTCCCCATGACACAAAACCTTGACGTTGGGATGGATGTGATATCCTTGGAGTAGGAGAAACTGCACGGGGTATGAAGCTACACCCACTGTTCAGTGCCATGCTGGTTACAAATGCTCATTCTTATGCTCATCCTGAATCTAGCTTTGAAATAAGGCCCCTCAGTAGATTTACCAAGAGCTCGAATATCGGGCCTGCCATGGCCTTAGGCTCAAATCCTAACATATTTTGCGGTTTCCGGGCACCCGCACCCAGAGACCTGATCTGGATTCCCTCCTTTTCTGGGACCCTTGAGACAGACAACAGGACACTTCCTTTCCCCCAGAGTGACACAAAACTATTGAGAGCCAGACAAAACCCCCAGAGAGGGAGAATCTTCCATGGCCCTATGAGGCCACCCCTACATTCCATGGACATCCTAGATCCTAGACACAAAATCCAGAGACAAAAGCTTCAGTTAGCACATCACACTCGCCCTAATTTCAGATCCCAATTAACTCGGCTCGATTACCAACATATGGGGGATCCTTGAGCCCCAAACCAGAACTCGTCCTGACCCCAGAAGGAAGCCTTGCAATTTGGAGCTGTGTCAAACCTGCAGGGTAGGAGAATCCTGCATATCACCTGAGCCACCGCCATATTCCAAGGTCGTCCTGGATATAAACCTGCATTGTGACCCATCAGCTCAAGACTCCATTTCAACTCAGCCACCTTTTAGATCATCCCAGACCCAGGAGATCAAACCTGCCATGTCCAAGGCAACTATGGTAGTGCTAGGTGGGGTTTCCAGTCATCCATATGTAGAGTCCTGCTATCAAATCTTTCCATATGGGGCAGCATTGAGCCATCAAACTGAACTCCCCTTGTGCTGCAGAAGGAAACCTTGTTGTTTGGAGCAGCTCACAATCCCCAGAGTGGGAAAACCTCCATGGCCTCGTGAGGCCACCCCTACATTAGGCGCCCTCATTGACACAAACTCCAGCCTGAGCAAACATTTGACACTCGCCCTAATGTCAGATGATGAAGATCTCGGTTCAGCCTCTGCACATTGGGCCTATTGTTCCCTAGGCCCTAAACCTAACCCTAGCTTGTATTTTCACACTTTTTGTCCTCAAATTCCTGGCCTAATTTGACAGACAGAGATCACAGGTAGGTGGAGAGGCAGCCAGAGAGAGAGGAAGGGAAGCAGGCTCCCTGCTGAGCAGAGAGCCCGATGCGGGGCTCGATCCCAGGACCCTGGGATCATGACCTGAGCTGAAGGCAGAGGCTTTAACCCATTGAGCCACCCAGGTGCCCCTATTTTCACACCTTTTGTCCTCAAATTCCTGGCCAAAAAGCCCTCGAGATTGGGAATTCTGGAGCACTATGTAGCACTATGCCTGCCCACCAGAAAGAAAAAGTGCCCTATGGGACTGCCCCAAATCACCAGATGAGGATCCACCTCCATGTCCCTCAAAAGCACCCCAATTTCATAGGTGGACTTCTGCACTAGTGCTCTGTCTGATACAGCCTCAACCAAGACCTCCTGTCTGCCAACCGGATAGCTGGCTGCATATCCAGCAGATGGGTCCTGCCATGGGCTTAGGCCGTCATCTCTACCCAACCTGACTTTTCAGACATCTGTAATCCAAACTTATTTAAAATCCCTGCATATGGGGGAACCTGATGCACAAAAGAGTACTCTTCCTTCCCCATGACAGGAAAATTTGCTGCTGGGATGGGTGTATAGCCCTTGGAGTAAGGGAAACCACCATGGCCCTTTAGGCATTGTGACCCTCAGCGTGAGCCTATTTTCAGTAAGGCCCCCTCGGGAGCTGGACTACGAGTCCACATATTGAGCCTTCCTTGGTCCTAGGCCCAAATCCTAACACACAGTGTTGTTTTCCAGGCGCCTGTACCCAGAGTCCGTCTCTGGAATCCTCTATTTGGGGGACCCCTGAGACAGAAAACAGGACTCCTCCTTTCCCTCAGAATGACACCAGACTATTGCGGGCTGAGCAGAATCCACAAGAGATCAGTTTCCATTGAGAGGGAAGGTCCAGCCATGAGGTGTGGCACCAGAGGCCCCATCTTGCAAGGTGTGTGGTCCAGGGCTGTAGGGACAGAAGTCTGAAAACACAAACTCGGGGAGGTTTCAGGTCGAGGGTATGGCAGCCCCGATCTACCGACCGTGAGGTGAGTTCCTCAGGATATGAAGTTAGGGTGAGTGTGAGTCAGTAGCTCAGGCTTTTGTCTCTTGATTTTGTGAAAAGGATGACCATGGAATGTATGGTTAGCCTCATGGGCCAAGGACGATTTTCTTTCTCTGGGGATTTGGCCTGGCTCCCAATCGTTTGGGGTCATTGTGTGTGGAGGCAGGAGTCCTTTTTCTGTCTCAGGGGTACCTCCAAAAGAGGGATTCCAGAGCAGAGCCCCAGGTATGAGCGGCTGGAAAACCCCACTTTGGGTTAGGTTTTGGGCCTAGGGGCATGGCAAGCCCAATATATGGGCTCTTGGTCCAGCTATGGAGAGGCTTCATTTTAAAACCTGGCTGAGGCTGAGTGTCACAATGCGTGTTTGTGCCCAAGGCGGCCCTCAAGCATGGGCATGGCCTCATGGGCCATGCAGGTTTCTCCGACTATGAGGGTTTGACTTTGACTCCCAACAGCAAGGTTTCTTGCCATGGGGAAGAAGGAGTTTTATTTTGTGCCTCAGGTTTCCCCTTATGCAGGGATTTGAGAGAAGGCCTAGGGACACATGCCTGAAAACCGGGTTGGGAAGAGATGACGGCCTAAGGCCATGGCGGGTCGAATGTGCTGGGTGTGCATCCAGCTATCTGGGTGTACGTTGGGAGGTCTGGGCTCAGGCTGTGTCAGACAGACCATGAATGCCCAGGGCAGCCGATGAAATTGGGTTGCTCTCCAGGGCCATGCAGGTAGATCCTCATTTGGGGTCTCTGTGCAGCCCTAGGGCAATGTTTTTCTTCTGGTGGGCAGGCAGAGTGCTGAGTTGTGGCTCCAGAATTCCCAATCGGGAGGACTTTTGGACCAAGAGTGTGAGGACGGAAGTCTGAAAACACAAGCTAGGGTTAGGTTTGGGGCAGAGGGCATGGCAGGCCCACTCTGCAGAGGCTGAATCGAGATCTCCTGTATCTGAAAGAAGGGCAAGTGTCAGACATCTGCTCAGGCTGGGGATTGTGCTTATGAGGGCCACCTGATGTAACGGTGGCCTCTTGAGGACATGGGGGTTTTGCCAATCTGGGGGTTGGGTGCAGCTCCAAAGAGCAAGGTTTTCTTCTTTGGGACATTGGAAGTGCTGTTTGATGGCTCAAGGGAACCCCATAGGGAAGGATTCAAGAGCAGAGTCTACGTATGGATGCCTGAAAACCCCACCTAGGTGAAACATTGGAGCTGAGGGACAAGGGACTTCCTCCCTGCTGTGTCTGGGGCGAGCTACCCAGGGGGCTGAGGTGAAGAGGAGTCTCACGCTGAGGGTCACAATGCAGGTTTTTGTCCAGGGACACCTTCGAATGTGATGGTGGCCTCACAGCCCATGCAGGATTCTACTACCCTGAGGGTTTTGGCGCATGTCCAAATAGCAAGATTTCCTTCTGGGGAGAGATGTTGTGTTCTGTGGCTCAGAGATCCCCCAAATTTTGGGATTCAAATATAGACCTCGGGGGACACTTGCCTGAAAACCTAAACTGGGGTACAGATGAGCACAGAGGGGCATGTCCAGTTCAATCTTCTCACTCTGGGGCCATCTACATAGGTGTCTGATGGGAGGTAGTTGAGCAAGGTGGTTCAGACTGTGTATTATTCTCCAGGACATCCTACACCTCAGGTGGCCTCAGGGGCCTTGCAGGTTTCTCCTTTTCTTGAGCTTTTCTGAAGCTCTAAAGGGCCCTCCTTCCTTCTGGAGGGTAGGCACAGTCCTGTGATATGGCTATGGGATACCTAGTCTGGAGGGTTTGTGGGGGAGGACTCTGGAGACAGGAGTCTTAAAACACCAACTGGGGTTAGGATTAGGGCGGAGGGTATGGAAGGCCCGATCTGCAGATCCTGAGGAGAGCTCTTCAGGATCGGAAATGAGGACGAGTGTGAGGCGGAATCTCAGGCTTTTGCCTGTGGTGTTTGTGTCTAGAATGGCCGCGGAATTTAGGGGTGAGCTCATGGGCAAAGGGAGATCCTCCCACTTTGGGGTTTTGTACTGCCACAAGTTGCATGTTGTCATTGTTTCGGAAAAGAGGTTTCCTGTTTTATGATTCAGGGGTCCCCATGAGGAGGGATTTGAGAGCAGGGCTCCTTGTATGGGTGCCTGGGAAACCAACCTTCTGATATGATTTGGACCTAAGGTAATGGCAGGCCTAAGATGGTGGCTCTAGAATGGCTGCGAAATGTACGGGTGCCCTCATAGACGATAGGAGATTGTGCTTCTTTGGGGGTATAACACTGCTTCAAATTTCATGTTGTCATTGTTGGGGAAAGGAGGAATTCTGTTTTATCAATCAGGGCTCCCCATAAGGAGGGATTTGAGAGCAGAGCTCTGTGGATGGGAGCCTGGAAACCCACCCTTTGGATAGCATTTGGGCCTGCATCATGCCAGGCCTCATAGGCTGGATCTAGGTCAAGGTACTGAGGGCACTTAGTTGAAAACGTGGCTCAGGCTGAGGGTCACGGGGCGGGTTTGTGTCGAGGGCTCCCCTCAACAGTGGGTGTGACCGCATGGGCCATGCTGGTTTCTCTTACTCTGAGGGTTTTACACACATCCCAGTAGCAAGGATTCCTGCTGGAGGCAGAAGGAATTCATTTTGTAGACCATGTTCCCCCAAATGCAGGGATTTGAAAACAGTCCTCTGGAGATATGCCTTGAAACCCAGGCTGGGTAGAGATGATGGCCTATGGTCATGGCAGGTGTGATCTGGTGGATAGGCTGCCAGTTACTTGGTGGCTGACAGGAGGTCAGGGCTCAGGCTGTGCCATAAAGAGCAATAGTGCACATGGCACCCTATGATATTGGGGTGCCCTTGCAGGCCATGCAGTTAGATCCTCATGCGGGGTTTCTGGGCAGACCCATAGGGCACTTCTTCACTCTGGTGGGCAGGCAGAATGCTGCATTTTGGCTCCATAATTCCCCATCTGGAGGGCTTGTGGGACAGGAGTGTGAGGATGGGAGTCTGAAAACACAAGCTAGGGTTAGGTTCAGGGCTGACGGTATAGGAATTCCAATGCACAGTGGCTGATTCGATATCTCCAGCACCTGAGTAAGGGCAAGTGTCAGACGTTCTCTCACGCTGGAGTTTATGTCCATGAAGGCTGATGATGGTGGGGTGGATTCAAGAGGCCATGGAGGTTTGCTAATGATGGGACTTGTGAGCTGCTTCAAACAGCAAGGTGTCTTTCTGTGGAGAGGGGGAGTCCAGTTGAATGGCTACAGGGTCCTCCATATGGAAATGTTTGATAGCAGAGCTCTCTTCATGGATGTCTGGAATGCCCACCTCAGGTTACCACTGCAGCCCAGGAACATGGCTGTTTCAATCTGGTGGCTCTGGGGCGAAGTGCCCAGCGGGCTGACTTGACAGGGAGTCTCATGCTGGTGGGTCACATGCTGGTTTGTGTCCAGGGAGACCTTAGAATGTGGCGAGGGCTTAGGGGTCATGCAGGATTCTCCTACCCTGAGGGATGGACACAGCTTCCAAGAGCCAGGTTTCCTTCTGGGGACAGGAGGTGTTCTGTTTTGTGGTTCAGGGATGGCCTGTTGGATCCTAGGTTGGTATTCGACAAGAGGCCTCTGGCGACAGATGCCTGCAAACCTAAGCTAGGGTTCTAATGAGGTCCTAGGGGCATGTCAGGTTCAATCTTCTGACTCAGAACCATTGACCTGGGTTTCTGCCTGGATGTAGGTGCTTAGGGTGTGTCAGACTGAGCATTTTGGTCCAGAGTGGCCTAGGAAATTGGGTTGGGCTCAGGGGCCTTGCAGGTGTCTACTAATCTGGAGGGTTTGTGCAACTGTGATGGGCAGAATTTCTTTCAGAGGCTGAAAACACAAACTTGGCTTAGGTTTGGGGCCGAGGTTATGGTGGCCCAATCTACAGACTGTGAGGGGAGCTCCTCGGGATATGAAAGAATGGTGAATGGGAGGCATGTGCTCAGGCTTTTGTGTCAAGGATTGCTGTGGAAAGAGGATTTCTGATTTGCACATCAGGTTCCCCCCTGTGCAGGGATTGAAGATAAGTTCTTGGTTCAGATGCCTGAAAACCCAGGTTGGGAATAGATGATGACCTAAGGCCATGTCTGGTCCGATGTGCTGGTTGTGTGGTCAGTTGTCTGGGTGTCTGTCGGGAGGTCTAGGCTCAGGCTGTGTCAGACAGAGCATTAGTGTCCAGGGCAGCCTATGAAATTGAGGTGTAGTCGAGAGCCATGCAGGTTGATCCTCATTTGGGGTTTCCGTCCTGCCCATAGGGCAACGTTTTCTTTCAGGTGGGCAGGCAGAGTGCTGCATTTTGGCTCCTTCGTTTCCAATATGGAGGGGTTGTGGGCCAGGAATATGAGGACAGAAGTCTGAAAACACAAGCTAGTTTTAGGTTTGGGACCGAGGGCAAGGCCGGCCCACGCTGCAGAGGTTGAATTGCGATCTCCTGCTTCTGAAGTCAGGGCGAGGATCAGACGTTAGCTCAGGCTGGAGTTTGTTTCCATGATGGCCCCTTCATGAAAAGGGGGGCCTCATGAGGCCATGGAGGTTTTCCCCCACTGGGGGGATGGGAGCTGCTCCAAACTCCAAGCTTTCCTTCTGTGGGACATTCGAGTCCTTTTGGATGGCTCCAGGATGCCCCATATGGGAAGACTCGAGAGCAGGGTTCTAAGGATGGATGCCTGGACAACCCACCTCTCATTCCCATCGGCTCCAAGTGACAAGGCAGGTTCAATATGCTGGCTCTGCATCGAGCTAACCAGGGGGCTGAGTTGAGATGGACTCTCCAGAGGATGGGTCATAATGTGGGTTTATGTCATGGAGACCTTAGAATGTGGAGGTGGCTCAGGGGCCCTGCAGGATTCTGCTACCCAGAGGGTTGGGCACAGCTCCAAAGAGCAAGCTTCCCATGTGGAGATGAGAGGTGTTCTTTTTGGTGCCACAGGAAACCCCTGTATGCTGGTATTCAAAACCAGGCTTCTGAGGAGTGATGACTGGACACCAAAGCTAGGGTACAGATTAGGGCCTAGGGGCCTGTCCAGTTCAATCTTCTGTCTCTGGTGACATAGGTCTGTGTGTCTGAGTGGAGGTGGTATGTCAGCTTGTGTCAAATACCCCTGTTTGTCCAGGGCGGCCTACATGATTGGGCTGTCCTCGGGGGCCTTGGAGATATCTTTTAATCTGTAGGGTTGTGGCCAAAGGAATGGGAACAGTTTCCTTGGAGAGGACAGGCACAGTCCTGTGGTGTGGCTCCAAGGGCCCAAGCCTGGAGGGTGTGTGGGCCAGGCCTGTGGGTCCAGAAGTATGAAAACACAAACTGGGCTTAGGTTTCGGGCCGAGGGTATGGTAGGCCTGATCTACAGACCGTGATGGGAGCTCCTCGGGATATGAAAGAAGCGCCAGTGGGAGGCGGTAGCTCAGGCTTTTGTCAATGGATTTTGTGTCAAGGCTGGCCATGGAATGGAGGGATGGCCTCATGAGCGATGGACGAGTCTCCCTTTCTGTGGATATGGCCCAGCTTCCAAAAGGTTTGGGTCATTCTGTGAAAAGAGAGGTGTCCTTTTCTGCCTCAGATGTCCCTCCAAAAGAGAGAGTCCAGAGCAGAGCCCTGGGTACAGGCGACTGGAAATCTGGACCTCTGGTTAGGATTGGGGGCCTAGGGGCATGGCAAGCCCCATATGCGGGCTCTTGGTCCAGCCACTGAGAGCCCTTACTTGAACACGGGGCTCCCGCTGAGGGTCACAATGCATGTTTGTGCCCAAGGAGGCCCTCAAGTGTGGGCGTGGCCTCATGGGCCATGCAGGTTTCTCCTACCCAGAAGGTTTGACACCATGCCAACAGCAAGGTTTCTTGCCATAAGGAAGGAGTAGTTCTGATGTGTGCATCAGGTTCCCCCCTGTAAAGGACTGGATATGAGGTCTACGTTCCAATGCCTGAAAACCCAGGTTGGGAAGAGATGACGGCCTAAGGTCATGGCAGGTCTGATGTGCTGGGTGTGCGGACAGCTGTCTGGGTATCTGTCCTGAGGTCTGGGCTCAGGCTGTGTCAGACAGACCATTAGTGCACAGGGCAGCCTATGCAATTGGGGTGCAGTCGTGGGTCATGCAGGTTGATCCTGGGGTTTCCGGACAGCCCGATAGGGCAATGTTTTCCTTTAGGTGCGAAGGCAGAGTGCTGCGTTGTGGCTCTGGAGTTCCTAATCTGGACGGCTTGTCGGCCAGGAGTGTGAGGACAGAAGTCTGAAAACAGAAGCTAGGGTTATGTTTGGGGCCGAGGGCAAGGCAGGCCCACTCTGCAGAGGCTGAATCAAGATCCCCTGCATCTGAAGTCAGGGCGAGTATCAGACGTTGGCTCAGCTTGGAGTTTGTGTCCCTGATGGCGTCTTTATGAAGGGTGGGGGACTATGACGCCATGCAGGTTTTCCCCAGCTGTGGGATGGGAGCTGCTCCAAACTGCAAGATTTCCTTCTACGGGACAGTGAGTCCTTTTGGATGGCTCCAGGACGCACCATACAGAAAGACTCGAGAGCAGGGTTCTAAGGATGGATGCCTGGACACCCCACCTAACATTCTCATTGGCTCCGAATGACAAGGCAGGTTGGACCTGCTGGCGCTGGGGCGAGCTACCCAGGGGGCTGAGTTGACTGGGACTCTCCTGATGATGGGTCCTAATGTGGGTTTGTGTCCATGGAGAACTTGGAATGTGGTGGTGGTTCAGGGGCCCTGAAGGATTCTCCTATCCAGAGGGTTTGACACAGCTCCAAAGAGCAAGCTTCCCATGTGGAGACGAGGGGTGTTCTGTTTGGTGCCTCAGGAAACCCCCATATGCTGGTATTCGAAACCAGGCCTCTGAGGAGAGATGCCTGGAAACCAAAGCTAGGGTACAGATTAAGGCCTAGGGCCCTATCTGGTTCAATCTCCTGTCTCTGGGGACATCGGTCTGCATGTCTGAGTGGAGGTGGTATGTCAGCTTGTGTCAGAATGCCCCTGTTTGTCCAGGGAGGACTACATGATTGATTTGTCCTCGGAGGCCTTGGAAGGTCTTCCTAATCTGTAGGGTTGTGGCCAATGGAATGGGCACAATTTCCTTGGAGAGGGCAGGCACAGTCCTGAGGTGTGGCTCTAAGGGCCCCAGCACGAAGGGTGTGTGAGTCAGGGCTCTGGGGTCAGAAGTATGAAAACACAAACTGGGCTTAGGTTTTCAACAGAGAGTATGGCAGGCTCAATCTACAGACCGTGACGGGAGCTCCTCCAGATATGAAAGAAGGGAGAGTGGGAGGCAGTCGCTCAGGCTTTTGTCTACGGATTTTGTGTCAAGGATGGCCGTAGAATGGAGGGGTGGCCTCAAAGGCCATGGACGAGTCTCCCTCTCTGGGGATATGGCCCGAATCCCAAAATTTTGGGTTCATTCCTTGGGAAGGGAGGAGTCCTGTTTTCTGCTTCTCGTATCCCTCCAAAACAGGGATTCCAGAGCAGAGCCCTGGGTACAGGCCACTGGAAAACCCGACCTCTGGCTGAGATTGGGGGCCAAGGGGCATGGCAAGCACCATGTGCGGACTCTTGGTCCAGAAACTGCGAGGCTATAGTTGAACACACAGCTCTCGCTGCGGGTCACAAGGTGTGTTTGTGCCCAAGGCGGGCCTCAAGCTTCAGCGTGGCCTCATGGGCCATGCAGGTTTCTCCTACCCATAAGGCTTGATACCATGCCAACAGCAAGGTTTCCTGCCATGGGGAAGGAGGAGCTCTGATGTGTGCATCAGGTTCCCTCCTGTGCAGGGATTGAAGATTAGGTCTATGTTCAGATCCTGAAAACCCAGGTTGGGAAGAGATGAAAGCCTAAGGCCTAGGGGTTCTGATGTGCTGCTTGTGTGACCAGCTCTCTGGAGGTTTGTCAGGAGGTCTGGGCTCAGGCTGTGTCAGACAGTGCATTTGTGCCCAGTGCAACCTAGGAAATTGGGGTGCGTTCGAGGGACATGCATGTTGGTCCTCATCTGGGGTTTCTGGGTAGCCCCATAGGGCAATGTTTTTAATCTGGTGGGCAAGGCAGAGTGCTATGTTGTAGCTCCAGAATTCCCAATCTGGACGGCTTGTGGGCTAGGAGTGTGAGGATAGAAGTCTGAAAACAGAAGCTAGGGTTAGGTTTGGGGCCGAGGGCACGGCAGGCCCACTCTCCCAAGGGTGAATAGAGATCTGTTTCTGAAGTCAGGGCGAGTATCAGACGTTGGCTCAAGCTGGAGTTTGTGTCCATTATAGGTCCCTACATTAAGGGGGCCTCATGAAGCCATGGAGGTTTCCCACACTGAGTGTTGTGAGCCGCACCAAGCCACAAGGTTTCCTTCTGCAGGATAGTCGTGTCCTATTCAATGGCTTCAGGACAGACCCTACAGGAAGACACGAGAGCAGGATTCTAAGGATGGTTGCCTGGACACCACACCTCACATTCCCACTGGCTCCTAGCGACAGGGCAGGTTTGATCTACTGGCTCATGGGGAGCTACCCAGGGGTCTGAGTTGAAACGGACTCTCCAGAGGATGGGTCAACATGTGGGTTTGTGCCCATGGAGACCTTGGATTGTGGCTGTGGCTCAGGGGCCCTGCTTTATTCTCCTACCCAGAGGGTTTGACACAGCTCCAAAGAGCAAGCTTCACATGTGGAGATGAGAGGTGTTCTGTTTGTTGCCTCAGGAAACTCCTATATGCTGGTATTCAAAACCAGGCCTCTTAGGAGGGACACCGGGAAACCAAAGCTAGGGTTCAGATTAAGGCCTAGGGGACTGTCCGTTTCAATCTTCTGTCTCTGGGGACATCTGTCTGCATGTCTGAATGGAGGTAGTTGCTCAGCTTGGGTCAGAATGCCCCTTTTTGTCCAGGGCGTCCTCCTCTATTGGGATGGCCTTAGGGGCCTTGGGGATTCTCCTAATCTGTAGCGTTTAGGCCAATGGAATGGGCACAATATCCTTGGAGAGGGCAGGCAACAGCCTGCATTGTGGCTCCAGATTCCCTAGCCTGGAGGGTGTGTGGGCCAGGGTTGTGGGGACAGAAGGGTGAAAACACAAACTCGGCTTAGGTTTGGGGCCGTGGATATGGCAGGCCCGATCTACAGACCGAGAGGGGAGCTCCTCGGGATATGAAAGAAGGGCGAGTGGGAGGCGGTCGCTCTGGCTTTTTTCTCTGGATTTTGTGTCAAGGATGGCCGTGGAATGTCAGGGTGGCCTCAGTGGCCATGGTCAAATTTCCCTCTCTGCGGAGTTGGCCTGGTTCCCAAGAGTTTGGGGTCATTCTGTGGGAAGGGAGGAGTCCTGTTTTCTGCCTCAGGTGTCCCTTTAATAGAGGGATTCCAGAGCAGAGTCCTGGGTATGGGCAACTGGAATACCCGAACTCTGGTTAGGAATGGGGGCTTAGGGGCACAGCAAGCCCCATATGCTGGCTCCTGGTTCAGCCACAGAGGGGCCTTACTTGAACACAGGGCTTACGCTGAGGATCACAATGCGTGTTTGTGCCCAAGGCAGCCCTCAAGCATTGGCGTGGCCTCATGGTCCATGCAGGTTTCTCCTACCCTGAAGGCTTGACACCATGCCAATAGAAAGGTGTCCTGCCTGTGAGAGCATGTATGAGGGTGTGGTTAGCCAGAGGAACTTTCTTGCAAACCTCAGATATAGTGGCGGGTCAGGCCGGATGGAGACATCCAATAAGTGGGGCCTACATATATTTACGGTGGTGTGTTGCAATCTCATTGGCTACCTGTGTGTGTGTGCTGGGCTCAACCACCTTATAAAGGTTAGTCTGTGAGGCTGGGGGAAAGTAGTAGGAGTAGTAGTAGTAGCCATTGGTGTACCCGTTGGGTTAGCTGTTGGGATAGCCTTTGGGATAGCTGTTGGGTAGTAGTGTAGTAGTGATAGCATCACGATCGTTGGGCTAGTCCTCAGGAGCGTCATGAACATTGCCGGGGAGCGGCCTCACCAGAGAGCAGCACAGCCGGGGAGCAGCACCGTTGGGGGCATTGTCATCAGGAAGCGGCCACACCAGGGAGCAGCGCCCCCAGGAGCATCGTCTTCAGGTATAGGAGTCGTCGGGTAGAGGGAGTTGTCGGGTACAGGTAGTCATTGGGTAAGAGAAATATCAGATAAGGGAAGTAGTCGAGGTCGGTGTCCTGGTCATCATCGCCTCTTTGTAAGAGATAGCCCTGACTTGTCGGTTTGATTTTCGTTGCTTGGGTGAAATAAAGCTTTGCTTGACTTTTGCTTTCTGTCACTCTCGTTCCTTTGATCTCGGACCCTAACATTGGGGGATCATCCTGGAGCAAATGACGAGAACTGAGCCAACATCGGAATTTCTGGGAAAAGCCTCCGGATGTGTTAGGATCTTATCTGTCTGGTTGGAGCTCCAGGGTATGGCCCACCAGGGAGAAGCTGGATGCAGCCATGCTCGCCAGGGCTGGAGTGGATGCAGGAACACCCTGTCCCTCCACTGGTAGATCGTCAGAGGTTTGAGTCCCCCTAGATGGTCAGGGGTTTTGAGTCCCCCTGGGCGGTCAGGGGCCTGCTGGCGGTTTCCAGTCCTAGGCAGTGGCCAGGGGATTCCTGTACCCCTAGGTGGCGGGGGGGGGGAATTCAAGTCTCCCTAGGTGGTCACCGGGGACCGAGAAAATCTCCACCGGCGGCAGGACAGCTGGATCTGTGACTGTCTTTTTGTTGTCTGTGTGTTGTTTGTTGTGATTGAAGGGATGGGGCAAGCAGAGAGTAAGGGGACTCTAACTTTTGTCTCCCTGTTCCTCATAATAGATCTGGGGCTTCTCCCTCACCAATTTTGTGTGTTAAGGGCTATAACTGGAGCCAACTGGAGTTAGTCTAATGCTGGGTTAAGGTGCTCAATGCTGATGCTCAATGGTACCAGGCATGGAATATGAGTGCCTAGTGGGCCACTTTTGGTAAGCAGAACTGGCGCTGCAGGATGAACCGAACTTGAGATGGAGACTTTAAGGAATATTCCCAAGCAGCTGCCAAAACTCCCTTTGTTTAGGGGAATTCCTTGCCTTCTGTGGCCCAACGTGGACTGCCTAGCCCCTCCCCCTTGCTGACATGGAAAGCATGGCATCTGAAGTGGAATGGGCCCAGGTGGAACATGAAATCTGTTAGCAAAGAGATGACTGAACTGATGGTTAATTGTCTGTCTCAGGGTTTTAATGGGCAATTGTTAAAGTAGCTTTCACCTCATTGGCAACCTGAAGCTTTGTTTTGTTTGGATGACAAATGGGATGAAGTGCTAGGGCACTGGTTGCCGGGACTGGGTTTGTGCTTTTGAAATCTGTTGCTGCAACAACTGCTGCTGCAACAGTTCAGAATTGGTTAATATTTAGTCTTCACTAGAGATAGATGTTTCTAAGAAAATGTAAATGGTTTTCTCTTTGCCCACCCAGAATTGTAAATGAGATCTCTGACTCATAAGGCTTTTCCTTGATATGCTAAGTTACTCAGAAAGTACTCCTAAATCAATGATAAACCTTGGGTTACATTTGGGTAAATGCTGTAACTACTGCAGAGGTTCTATACATTTCCTAAAGTTTTAATGTTTTGATAGGGGTCTTCATTTGATATTTAACCATATCTTTTCTGAGTTTTTGTCATTTGTAATTGCTTTAATTTTCTTGTAAGATGAATTCCCCCTCAAAGGAAATTAATATGGACACTTTCAGAACAAATACAGGTCTTTGATATGTTCAAATCCTGGAACTCAAATGGGTAAGAATTTCCAGAAATAAAAGCTGCACTCAGACTAAACGAGAATTAGTACGATGTCTCAATGTAAGAATGAGTCTCCAGGACCTTCCTAGAAAGGCTTATTGAAGCCTATAAAATGTATAGTCCGATTGACCCTGAGGCACCCAAAAATCAAGGGGCAGTGAATCTTGCTTTTGCCAGTCAGTCAGCTCCAGATATAGGAGGAAACTTCAGAAAATTGAAGGATTTGAAGGGAAGAATCTGAGTTAGTGGGAATAGCAGAAAAGGTGTTTAACAACAGGGATGCACAGGAGGATGAAAAACAGACAAAAAGCTGGTTAAGGTTTTGGCATTACATGAGATAGGTAGGGGATAGTAAATGGAAGGAAAAGCCTAAGCACAGAGAAGGCAGGCAAGAAGACTTAGATTCAGATCAGTGCACTTACTGTAAGAGAAAAGGAAACTGGGCCAGGGAGTGCCCCAAAAGGAAGACGGCAATGCTGGCCACCAGAGTAAAAATTAAAGTTGAGGGAAAATCAGTTGATTTTTGGTGGACAGGGGAGCCCAATTTTCATCATTACTTAAACCTATGGGAAAACTACTTGGAGAGGAAGTCTGGGTACAGAGGAGCTGGCTGACCACCCACATGACAGTGGGGAGGTCCTAACCCAAGTCACAGGAGTAAGGCCGGACCTCAGAGACATTCCCGTCCCAGATGCAGAGATGACTCTGTTCACAGATGGGAGTAGCTACATGGTCGATGGAAGGAGGTATGTGGGGGCTGCGGTGGTTTCCCTTGAGCAGGAACTCTGGACAGCAGCCCTGCCACATGGAACATTGGTGCAAAGAGTGGAACTGATTGCACTCACTAAAGCACTTCAGATGGCCAAAGTAAAACCGCCAACATCTATATGGACAGCAGGTATGCCTTTGCTGTTCTCCATATACATGGGGCTATTTATAATGAAAAGGGCTTATTAAGAGCAGAAGGAAAAGGAATTAAGAACAGAGGAGAAATATTGGCTCTCTTCCAGGCTATTTGGGACCCAAAAATGGTGGCCATTATGCATTGCCTGGTACACCAAAAGGGGAATGATCTGATTTCAAAAGGAAACCAATTAGCAGATGAAGCTGCAAAGCAAGCAGCCCGAGAAACAGTACAAGAACTGGTTACACTCCCAGCTCCCGCCCTACCAGAAAAACCGAACTATTCAGAGGAAGATTTAAAGTATTTACAAAAATGAGCTAAATTGGACTATGAAAGGGGACTGAGCTGACACTAAAGCAGGAAAAATAATTCTTCCTCGAAGACTAGGTAAGAAGTTAGTAGACCAGATACATCAGGGTACTCATTTGGGGACACACAAACTCAAGGAGCTTACAGCCAACCAGTTCCAAGTTTCTAAATGAGGGTGAATGGTTCAGGATGTAGTTGATAGATGTGCTCAATGCCAGGCAGTTAATGTGGGAGGAACTAGAATGGGAAGAGGGAAAAGAGAAAGAGTTAAGGAACCAGGAATTTATTGAGAAATAGATTTTACAGAAAGGAAACCCGGAAAATACGGACACAAGTATATGTTAGTTTTTGTAGATACCTTTTTAGGCTGGGTAGAAGCTTTTTTACCAAACATGAGAAAGAGATGGAGGTGAAATCACATCCTTACCAACCCGGGGACTTGGTTTGGATAGGTTGCCATCAAGTGGAAATTTGGAGCCTCGCTTGCAGGGACCATTTACTGTCATTCTGACCACCCCTATGGCAATAAAAGTAGAAGGCATCAGGGCCTGGATTCAGGTGGGTCACATCAAATGATCCGAGAACAAAGACGTCCCCCAGAGATGGAAGCTGCAGCCGATGGACCCCGCTGACCGTGGACTAAAGCTAAGACTCGAAAGACTATGTGTTCATTGTTGTTCCTATTGTTACCTGTTTGTGTAAGTGCTTCTGAGTCACCTCATAAGACAGAAAGTTTAGGTGGGATATTAGATGAATGGAATTAGGAAAAATAGAAAAGGTTATACAAAGTGGTGAATAGTTAACTCATCAGCCAACCATGCACTACTGTTACTTTTTGGGCCCTGCATTATAAATGCTCTAATGTCATTTGTACAAAAGAAAATTTGAGAGATAAAAATGTTAGTCTTACATGCTCAGTATAACCCCCTACAAAGGAGAACATAGAACTGGGTGAAAAGTCAAGGATTTGACTAAATTCCAAAGAAAACTGGTGAATGTAAGGGCCGGGTTGTCCAGAGAGAGCCGATTGGTTGTAAACTTAGATTGACCCCGCCCCCCCAGAGGAACTTACTTGCAAACTCCAGATATAGGGGCGGACCAGGCTGGATGGAGACATCCAATCAGTGGGGCGCTCATATATTTACTGTGGTGAATTGAAATTCAATTGGTCACCCGTATTGCTGACCAAGCATGACTGTGCAGTTTTTCCTGTGTGTTGCAATTTCACTGGCCACCTGTGTGTGGGCTGGGCTCAACGACCTCTATAAAGGTGAGGCTGGGTGGGGGAAGTAGTAGTTGGAGTAATAGTCATCAGGAAGGGCGCCACTGTGAGCGGCCTCTCCAGTGGGAGCAGCGCCGTTGGGGTTGTAGTCATTAGCATAGTTGTCAGAGAGTGGCTTCGTCCGGGGAGAGGCCTCGCCAGAGCAGCGTCATCAGGGGAGTGACGTCATCCGGGGAGTGGCATCATGGGGAGCAGAGTCTGTGTCATCAGGGTTGTCATCCTCGTTGTCATTGCCTCTTCATCATCAGGAGCAGCCTCGTCCAGGGAGCGGTCAAGATGGGGAGACAGGGAGCGGCCCCGTCCAGGGAGTGGCCTCGTCCACGAAGTGGCCTCATTGGGAGCAGCGTCCTCGTCAGGAGTGGCATCCTCATCGTCGTTGCCTCTTCGTAAGAGATGGCCCCAACTGGTCAGTTTGATTTTCAATGTTTGGTGTGAAATAAAGCTTCGCTTGACTTTTGCTTTGCATCAGTCTCATTCCTTTGATCACGGACCCTAACAATCCCTAGCTGTGGAAGGAGCCATTCAGCTAGTTTTAGTCCTTTTTCACTGGGAATTATTCGATATGTAGCTATAAATTTGGTATGTCCTTGTGAGGAAGTGAGTTCAAGAACTTCCTTTGTGTCCATGTTGGAACCCCCTACCATGGTTATCTGTATCTCATACATAATAATCACTCACATTTCAATTTTTATTGATATCGATAGTAGATCCAATCTGAAGCAGAATTAGAGAATAAAGGGCAATGTGGGGTTTTTTAAATCTATAGCTAATGTCTGGGTATTAGCTTGTAATAAAAAGATGTATTTATTTTTCCCTTATATGATATTTATTCTCAACTGCAAACACAAAGTACCCCTACACTGAAAGATGATTAATACATCATTCTCAATGGCAGGTGTGGTGTTGCTCCTATAGGGTAGGTCTCAAAATGATTTATCCATTATGACTTTGCACATAGTTGAGTAGAAACAAAACAGGAAATGAAAGCTCTTGTTACACCCAAAAGTGTGCTATGTTAAATGCACGTAGAATTTATCAACTTTACAAATGCATAGAGACCAGCTAGTAAATGTCTTACTCAGCTCCCCCTCCCTACTACTATAATGAATCCTATCTATTAAAATATGAAGTAATTTATCTAGTGCCCCGATATCTGAAAGAATGGAACTGCATCCTTAGTAAATTAGACTATATTGGATTTTCAACATATTGAGCCATTAAAACCCAAAGAAAAACTTCAATCCCACATTTAAACAATATCTCAGGGTTTACAAAAGGTCTCATCCTAAGTCAAATAGATTCTACTTTCTTTTACTACCTCCGAGAAAATGCATAGAGGATGAGATTGTATTAATGAAACCAAGGCAAATCATTCAGGTCATAGGTTCACCTTGTGTGAGCTGGTACATTCCTTGAAGTCAAATATATAAATGTAAACCTTGGCTCAGGGCTTTTCTCACAGGAGCTAGATAAACATAGATCTTTACCAAAAGAGATCTGGTCTTCTTGAGAGTTTTAATAATGCCCCCTCCCTGATCCCCCACACATCAGAGTTTGGCTAACACATACAAATGTAAGATTATCTTGTATCTCTCCTACAGACAGAACAGTGATTTAGCAATTTACAAACATGTGCGTGTGTGTGTGTGTGTGGGCGTGTGTGTGTATGCCATATGTACTCTAAATGACTATTTTGTATTCCTATGACCTTGAAAAATATAAAGTAATGTTAAGGTCATAAATAGCACTTACATAAGTACCTTCCCATCTGCAAAGAGGGTTCACATGTATTACCTCACTTATCTACATATCACAAGCAGTCAATACCTCCACAAAGTTCTCCAGATTTTTAAAAATAAAATGCAGTCAATTATTGATGTCCCACTATTTTATCAGTTCCATTCAAACCATATTGATATGAACTTACACAGTGCTGGGAATTATGTATTGGTAGATTATGTTGTGATGATGATAACTTTAACTGGATCATATAATGATGATCCTGATTATCATAAAGATGGTAATGCTGATTAGAGCATTTTAAGGATGATTTCCGTGTGCTATGTTCTCTTCATACATACCAGAATCTATTTCTGTAATCTTGAGTTTGTTTTCACAGCTTTACTTTCCATTTAAATGCCAGTGATGTCTTCCAGAGTCTTTATAATGTGTTGTGATATCTGACAAGAAAGTTTTTGTTCACTATTCTTTTCCAAAATTTTCTCAGTGATTCATAAGCATTTATTTTTTAATTGAAACTATAAGGTCCCTTACTTGTCAGTTCTTCTCAAACTCCTTTCCTTCCCCAGAAGTTCAACTCTATTGTGATTCTATGAGAATGACATTAACATGTACTCATTAATTTTGGAACAACTGACATATTAATGATGTTAACCTTCCTATTCAAGACTATGATATGGTTTTAATTAGTTCATTTTGTTTTATGTTTTCCAATGAGATATTATACATGTAGATCCTGTGCCTTTACTATTAAATGCATTCACATAGATTTTACAGTTTTTGTCGTTAATATGAATGGGAGATGTATTCTCTTCTTACTGTCTCTAAATATTTACTTCTGAATTAGAAACATTATTGAGGGTTACCTGGTTGGTTCAGTGGGTTAAGCCTCTGCCTTTGGCTCAGGTCATGATCTTGGGGCCCTGGGATTGAGCCCCTCATCAGGCTCTCTGCTCAGCAGGGAGCCTACTTCTCCCTCTCTCTCTTCCTGCTTCTCTGCCTACTTGTGATCTCTCTCTCTGTCAAATAAATAAAATAAAATCTTAAAGAAAGAAACATTAAATTGCTGATGTCCAAGAACTTTATGTCCAAGAACTTTATTATTTTTACTATCACTTTCTTTTTTAACAAGGGTACTTGGTTTCTATTTATAAAAAAAAAAAAAAAAATCAAATAACCCATGTGCTGCGGCCAACACGACAAATCGACCAGGAAAACGTGAGGGTAAGAGGATTGTGAAAAGAAATTAAGATACAAAGAGATGGGGGCAGGAGGAGCACTGAGGAGGATGTACAACAGTATTGATTTTATTCCACATCTTACAATCATTTATAAGGCAGACCACAATAGGAGGAGTAATACATCAGTTCCTAGTCAGATGATCGCAAGTTTCTATAACAAGTTTACATTAACTACAAGCAAACCTCGTGATGCCAGGTAGTTTCAGCTAAAGCCATTAGCAGGACAATCAATCAGGGAGTGGGTTATGGGAGGTACATGAACAACAAGGACCAACTAAGAACTCATGACCCTGACCACATTGTTCCCTTCTGTACGGAGAATGTGTGGGAAGTCACGTAGGCGAGCACACGACACATAGCACAGACCCTTTTCTCAGTGTTACTCAACTTTCCTGTCCTTAACCTTGTCAAGATGTCCGGACTTTGAAGGAGACACAAGTCAGGGCCTGGTTTGATCTTCGACTCCAACCATGATGTAGCCTCCAACATCTCCCCCTTCTTTTTTAAATAAAGCAAGCATATGAATTTGTGCCTGACCCTGCAGTCGTTGTTGTCCTGTATGAAACAAGGAAACTCCCCATCCTACAATCAATATAGCCAAGACAATGAATATAATGATAAAAATCCAAAAGGAATATTTCATTATATTTCCTGGATTAAACCCATGCAACCCATCCAAAATCTAAGATACTATAGTAGCAGGATTTTGTACATCTAGTTGTGAATGTCCTATATTAGCAATTTCCTTTTGCAAATCTGCAAGTTCTAGACTTACATTACTATGAAACCATATTCCTTGCAAATGATGTTTAACAGCATCCCAAGAATAGTTTAAGGCTTTTAAGGGAGTGACACAAATATGTTGAAATCCTCCATGACATACTAAAGACATTTGAGTTCTCAACACCGATAATTGCTCCCCCAAAAATTCTACTGCTTCTTCCAATCTTTCCAACTGGCTTAAAACTTTTTGGTCTATATGCTCCTGAGTAGCCAAGGAGTGAGAGATATTTTGGGCTAAAGAATTCACATGTGTGGCAGTTTGTACAGATTGCGAAAGAGTCATTGTAGAGACAGTAGCTGTAGCAATTAGAGAAATCAATACAGTTATTCCAGCAATAAGTAACCCTATGAAGCACTTAACTCTTTTCACCTGTGCCTGTAATTCTAACGCTAATGGATACCCATAATTGGCATACCAGGGATCCTCCACTTCCACTGGGAGGAGCACATATGGAGGTTGCATTACTAAAAATATCATAATGGGGCATCCTTTTAGAACAGAAGAAGAAATAGGTATACAATTAGTTAATACACATTCATTACACTCTATGTGATGCGTGAGGTATTCCCCTTTTGGCCCCTTAAACACCGAAGGTGAAATTGTACCGGGGCCCGCAATTAATAAAAATGGGCGGGGAACACAAACTTTCATGGAAAAGTCCTCCCGAGCAGCTCTATCCAGAGTGTTGTCTACTACTCTGCGTGTGGCGGGGCCCAAGGCAGCTAACAGCTTCCACAGCTCAGGATGAATCATTTCTTCTGTAGCAAAGAGTCCCGCTGGAAGTGTTGTGTTATGAAAGTATAGACGACCTTTTTGAGAGTCTTTGGAAAGACTAACAAAGGGTCTTTCAAGCTGAATTCTGGACGCCTTAGACAAGACAGTAATAGTGAATCTGGGAACACCTGGTGGAGACATAATCTGCGGTACTTCTTGTACACATTCGTTCCAAATGGGGCCTGGAACAGAGAAATTAAGACTCCCAGGACAAGGTAAATACCCCTGGGGGTGCATACCTAATCCACTAAAGGTAGGATTTTCCTCCCTAACAATTTCATAAATATTCCATTCCTCCACTCACCTAGCAATGGCCCCCGTATGAGGAATTACTTTGAGAGAGAACACTATATGGGGAACTTGTTCAATCATCATGCAGCCATTCTTTAAATTTTGCCCATGAGAGGGGGCTTGAAAACAAATAGGGACTTGTGCCGAAATTCCAGTCCAATTCATATAATGTTCGGCATGCTCTATTCCCTCCGTGGCAATACCTCCAAAATGTTCTGGGATATTAGTATGAATTTGGGGCATGGGATCATCCCAAGTAATCAGGTGCACCAATGGAGGGTCAGGCAAGTAAGCCCAGTAATGAGTGACTTGAACCTTAGGCATATTAACTAGAGTCAATAAAGCATAGAAGACAGCCAGAATGGCCACATTGGGCCGGGCCTGGTTGACCAGGTTCATGGCTTGAATTATAAGATCTCTCATCTGTCCCACTCGAAATAGGAGTAGACGTCTCCTTCACCTTCGTCTTCTCTGACTCCTTTGATCCAGAGCCATCGTTGCCATTTTCTGGCATAGTGGCAAGAGGTCGGAACCATCTTTCTGGGAGCCATCGCGGGGTGTCGTCATCCTGTGGGAAAATACAAACAAACCCCAGCCCTTTTTGAAGCACTGCCTCTGGACCTTTCCATACTCCAGTCAAAGGATCTTTCCACCGGGCGTATGGAAGTGGAGAAAAATCAGGATGCCAGAAGCGCTCAGCCACTGTCTGACTGATATCATCCACATTTAAAAAATTTAAAACATATAGGGTTAAAGTTAAATGCATATGTGGGGAATATTTTACTTTTTCCTGTAGTATCTCCCCCTCTTTTATTTTTTTAAGATAGGATATAAGAGTACTATTAGCGCATTCAACAATGGCTTGACCCTGAGAATTATATGGGATGCCTGTAGAGTGTGCTATGTCGAAAATGGCACTAAAGGTTTGAAAAGCTTGAGATGTATAGGCAGTCCCATTATCCGTCTTTATTGCTTTTGGGGTGCCCAGAGTGGCAAACGCTGAAAGCAAATGATTTTGAACATCAGTAAAGGATTCCCCAGAGTGTGCTGTAGCGTGTAAAAATCCAGAAAAGGTATCAATAGAAACATGGAGATACTTAAGTCTTCCAAAAAGGGGAAAAATAGTTACATCCATTTGTCACAAATGATTAGGCATTAAGCCTTAAGGATTCACTGCATAAGCTGGCTGGGGATGATGAATAGGGCAAGTGGAGCAGCTCTTAATTATTTGTGGAGCTTCTTCTCTAGTTACCCGAAATTGTTTACGTAAAGCCGCTGCATTTTGATGAAAACGAGCATGACTTTGAGCGGCTTGCTCAAACTTAGTGGTTAACACCAATTGTATATGAGTTAATGCATCTGCAATAGCATTGCCCTCAGTTAAAGGTCCAGGTAAGTTAATATGTGCTCGAATATGAGCGATATAAATAGGGTTAGCTCTTTTTTGCAGTAAACATTGAATACTCGTAAAGAGATGAAAAAGTTCCTCATCATTAATAAGAATATAAGCAGTTGGTAACAACAGAACAGCATGTGCTACGTAATGTCTATCACTGTATAAGTTATATGGTTCAGGAAATTTCTCCAGGGCTAAATATACTGCTTTTAATTCAGCTCGCTGTACAGACTTAGTGGCATAAAATGCTCGAAAAGACTCATGACCCAAAGGAGAAGATTTATAAATGCCAATATGTCCTCTTTTATCAGCATCTATAAAAACATTAATAGCAGAAGCAAGGGGACTTGTCTGAATAGGATCATTTATTACAATAGAAACGGTAGAAAAGAAATGTAACAACCTATCCGCTGGTAAATGATATCGAAGTTGTCTGGGGTAATTAGAAAGAGCTATCTGCCAATCAAGGTTAAATTTGAAGAATGTCTGCACACGATCAATAGTTAACATTGATAAAATTAAAAAATCAGGTTCTTTACCTGTGATATGAACGATTCGCTGGCGACCCCTAGTGATCAGTTGCGTTAACAATTCTAGGTGCCTGGTAATAACATGCAATTGATGTAGTGCTAAATGGATCTATTCCAGGGGTCCTTGAATTGCCATATCACTGCCAAGGGTAATTTTGACGGCATTAACAATATTAGGTATAACTCCGTGGTAGGATCATATTGACAAAGTTGTGCTTGTGACAATTTATCATTAACTAATTGCAATGCTGCCTTAGCTCTTTCAGTTAAGGTTCGAGGGGAGGAAGGAAAACTGTCTCCCTTTAGGATATCGAATAAAGGTTTCATATTATCAGCTATTAAATGTAGAAAGGGCCTAATCCAATTAATATCTCCCAATAATTTTTGAAAATCATTTACTATATGTAAAGATTGCATTCTTAAAGAAATTTTTTGAGGGTGGATTCTTTTAATCTTAATGATGTAACCCTAATATTCAAATGGTTCCATTTTTTTGTACCTATTCAGGAGCTATAATTAAATTATATTGTTGTAGTTGATTAATTGAAAAGACAAAAGCACTTTGTAAAATGTTTTCTGTTTCAGCTGCCAATAAAATATCATCCATATAATGTATGCAATGAACCATTGGTTTGAATAGTACTCGAAACGGGGCAATTGCAGGANACACAAACTCTTGACACAAGGTGGGGCTATTAGCCATACCTTGGGGCAAGATTTGCCACTGATATCGCTTAGCAGGCTCCTTATGATTAGTACTAGGAATAGTAAAAGTGAACCGTTTACAATCCTGAGGGGCTAGAGGAATAGTAAAAAGGCAATCTTTTAAATCTAATATTATCAATTTACATTGAAGAGGAATAGCTGATGGTGTAGGCAAACCAGTCTGAAGGGCCCCCATAGGTTTCATGGTAGCATTTACAGGTCTCAGATCCTGTAATAATCTCCAGATACCTGATTTTTTTCTTTATCACAAATATAGGAGTATTCCAAGGGCTACAGGACTCCTTTAAATGACCCAAAAGCAGCTGCTCTTCTGTCAGGGTAGCCGCTGCTGCCAGCTTTTCTGAAGATAAGGGCCACTGATCCACCCATACAGGGTCATTAGATTTCTACTCAATAGGCAGCACATGCGGGGAGTTCAGTGGCCTTGAAGAAAACCCGACCCTGCTTCTGAAGGTTGTGATTTTAAATGAAGCAGATGGGGGTTTTCCCTGTAAATCTTCTCTTAAGCCCTTACCTGAA
>NW_019154383.1:0-4860 GCF_002288905.1 Enhydra lutris kenyoni | reverse complement strand
TATGTGCTCGAATATGAGCGATATAAATAGGGTTAGCTCTTTTTTGCAGTAAACATTGAATACTCGTAAAGAGATGAAAAAGTTCCTCATCATTAATAAGAATATAAGCAGTTGGTAACAACAGAACAGCATGTGCTACGTAATGTCTATCACTGTATAAGTTATATGGTTCAGGAAATTTCTCCAGGGCTAAATATACTGCTTTTAATTCAGCTCGCTGTACAGACTTAGTGGCATAAAATGCTCGAAAAGACTCATGACCCAAAGGAGAAGATTTATAAATGCCAATATGTCCTCTTTTATCAGCATCTATAAAAACATTAATAGCAGAAGCAAGGGGACTTGTCTGAATAGGATCATTTATTACAATGGAAACGGTAGAAAAGAAATGTAATAACCTATCTGCTGGTAAATGATATCGAAGTTGTCTGGGGTAATTAGAAAGAGCTATCTGCCAATCAAGGTTAAATTTGAATAATGTCTGCACACGATCAATAGTTAACATTGATAAAATTAAAAAATCAGGTTCTTTACCTGTGATATGAACGATTCGCTGGCGACCCCTAGTGATCAGTTGCGTTAACAATTCTAGGTGCCTGGTAATAACATGCAATTGATGTAGTGCTAAATGGATCTATTCCAGGGGTCCTTGAATTTGCCATATCACTGCCAAGGGTAATTTTGACGGCATTAACAATATTAGGTATAACGCCGTGGTAGGATCATATTGACAAAGTTGTGCTTGTGACAATTTATCATTGACTAATTGCAATGCTGCCTTAGCTATTTCAGTTAAGGTTCAAGGGGAGGAAGGAAAACTGTCTCCCTTTAGGATATCGAATAAAGGTTTCATATCATCAGCTGTTAAATGTAGAAAGGGCCTAATCCAATTAATATCTCCCAATAATTTTTGAAAATCATTTACCATACGTAAAGATTGCATTCTTAAAGAAATTTTTTGAGGGTGGATTCTTTTAATCTTAAAGATGTAACCCTAATATTCAAATGATTCCATTTTTTTGTACCTATTCAGGAGCTATAATAAAATTATATTGTTGTAGTTGATTAATTGAAAAGACAAAAGCACTTTGTAAAATGTTTTCTGTTTCAGCTGCCAATAAAATATCATCCATATAATGTATGCAATGAACCATTGGTTTGAATAGTACTCGAAACGGGGCAATTGCAGGAAACACAAACTCTTGACACAAGGTGGGGCTATTAGCCATACCTTGGGGCAAGATTTGCCACTGATATCGCTTAGCAGGCTCCTTATGATTAGTACTAGGAATAGTAAAAGTGAACCATTTACAATCCTGAGGGGCTAGAGGAATAGTAAAAAGACAATCTTTTAAATCTAATATTATCAATTTACATTGAAGAGGAATAGCTGATGGTGTAGGCAAACCAGTCTGAAGGGCCCCCATACGTTTCATGGTAGCATTTACAGGTCTCAGATCCTGTAATAATCTCCAAATACCTGATTTTTTTCTTTATCACAAATATAGGAGTATTCCAAGGGCTACAGGACTCCTTTAAATGACCCAAAAGCAGCTGCTATTCTGTCAGGGTAGCCGCTGCTGCCAGCTTTTCTGAAGATAAGGGCCACTGATCCACCCATACAGGGTCATTAGATTTCTACTCCGTAGGCAGCACATGGGGGGAGTTCAGTGGCCCTGAAGAAAACCCGACCCTGCTTCTGAAGGTTGTGATTTTAAATGAAGCAGATGGGGGTTTTCCCTGTAAATCTTCTCTTAAGCCCTTACCTGAAATATAGCCCATTTTTTCCATAAGTGACATTGCAACCGAATGCTGCTTAGATCTGGGGATAGGAGCTGTTGTTAAAGAGACACCCATATCTGTTAAGACATCATGTCCCCATAAATTAAGATCAATTTGTAGCACAAATTGTTGGAATACTCCTTGATGACCCTCAGCAGTGGAGCAATTTAAAAAATTAGCACTTGACTTAGGAGCATAGGCTTGTCCTACACTTCTAATAGAAGTATCTGAATCTACAAGAGGCCAGTTTTTAGGCCAGTGCCAGGAGGCGATTACTGAAACATCTGCTCCAGTGTCCACCAATCCTGAAAAGGCTCGACCCTGAACGAATAAGGTAAAATAAGGTTTGTCTGCAGAAATTAGATGAGCCCAACAAACATCAGTAGAGCCATAGCCTCCGGTTTCTCGCTTGCCCTTTACCGCTGGATTATTGGTTTCCAGCCGTGGCATAATAATTAATTGTACAATAGGAATCCGAGGTTGCAGTGAGAGTACTCCTTCTTTTAAAGTGGCCATAATTTTAATTTCTCCTGTATAATCCTCATCTATCACCCCAGGATGGACAGATAGTCCTTTCATTGTCCAACTAGATCTCCCTAATAATAAACCCCAAGTCCCCTTAGGTAATGGTCCTCAGATTCCAGTTGTAATAGCCTTGGGAGGTTCCCCAGCTTCAATGTAAATAGGTGTATCCGGGGCCAAGTCTAATCCTGCACTGGAGGGGGTACCTCGATATAATTTGTTGATGCCTGGGAGGTCAGCAGTATTGACCCTGACAGGGGTGACTGAGGAATCATTGCTGCTATTGTTTGTTGGGGCTGCAGCGAGCCCGGATTCCAGTTTCCTTGAACAGGGTTCCCTAATTTGTCCCTTTGGGAACGGCAGTCTTTTGCCCAATGAAATCCTCGGTGACAACGAGGACATAAGGAACTGGGAGCAGACTTTCTCCCAATATTAAAGGAGGAAGAAGTTCCTAAAGAAATTACTCTCAATTGTGGGCATTGAGCCTTAAAATGCCCAGGTTGTCGACATTGAAAACAAAGACGTTTTTGTAATTGCTCCTTTGTAATCATACGTCTTTGCATTTCTGTTGGATAAATACCCTTCAATGCAGCTGCTAAAGTTACCCCTTGGATATAAGATGATCTGATCTCTGCACATAAGCGAATATAATCCTTTAAAGTACCTGTTTTCTTCCATGGGCGGATAGCAGCTTGACAGGCAGAATTAGCATTCTCAAAAGCCAATTGTTTAACAATAATAGTTCCAGCTTCTCCATCTACCACAATTCTACGAACAGCCTTTAAGAGCCAGGCTACAAAATCCTGATAGGGTTCATCTGGATCCTGCTGACTTTTTGACAATTCCTCAGTTCACGCTCCTGATGAAGGAAGACACTTCCATGCCTTTAAGGCACATTGTGAAATTTGTTGATAGGCGATTTCAGGATAATCAATTTGTGTTTGTACCTCAGCATAAGCCCCGTCTCCTGTTAACATTTTGTAGGATATAGGAATATTAGTTCTCCTGTTATATATAGCCATTTCATTTGCACTTTTAAAGAACTCTGTTTTCCATAAAAGATAATCTCCCCTTGACAGACATGCCTGTGCTATGACTTTCCAATCTCCAGGGCACAAGGCTTCGACAACTATGCTATCCAGTAGAGACAAGGTATATGGAGCAGTGGCCCATATTGTGAAGTGGCCGCCTTAATTTCCTTTAGCATTTAAAAATTTACAGTGTTATAAGCCCTTCAGCCATCAGGCAGTTGTGTCACAGGGCAAGCAGAATAGGCGGAAGTATCCTCTCCCACTTGTTGGGGTTGATAAAGTGACCGCTGTTGTGGCATAGTTTTTAGCGGTTCAGCTCCTGCAAGAAGTTATTTTGGATAAACAATTGAGTGTGGACTCATGGGAAACATACTTTTAGGCATAGGATCCCCATCTCTGTAGGGCACTGCAGATTGAGGATGCTGCATTGCTGGAAATCCTACACTTGAGTCCTTAGGGGCGGATATCTAAAGGGGTTCAGTCTGAGTTCGTCTATGTGTCATAAAGGTTGTTTGAACCCCAATAGACTCAAAATTTTTTCCAAAGTGGGGATACTCTGGCTGACAAACAGAATGGCTGGGGTCTACAGAAGCAGAGGCAAGAAATACTTCTTTATCATCATTCAGAGGCACTCCATCTCCAGGAGTATCAAAAGGATCGGAATGAGAATCAGTGAGGCCAGCAACTAACTCAGGAGAAGTACCTGCACTGAGATATTCATACTCATTCTCCAATTCATCTATGGCCAAATTACCAAGAGAATCAGAAGAAGCTATAGAGGTTAATTCTATAGAAAGTTGTGGATCTAAAGTCTCTCGAATAGGCTGAATAGACTGCTGGCATACCTGGGTCTCAATATGCCAGGCTCAGACCTGGAGTGCTGTTCCCAGCTTCTGCTCTCATAGCTGCAACACTTCAAGCCCACGGAGCCAGAGGATAGGGGAGAGAAGGACTGGGGGTGACTGATGTGGGCCTGAGGTGGCGACAGAGTGAGCCACACTGAGTAAGCCTTCATAGGCCAGGAGGAATGAGTAGTCTCAGATCTCTGTCCCCATGGGCTTCAGATGGGGAGAACTTCCAGGGATTGGGTCTTGAATGCAGACCACAGTGAGTGGTGGGAAGTTTCTTTAATGTATGAGGCAAAAGGGAAGTCAGTCGTGCTGATGATACTTTCTCTTCTTGCAGCTACGGCACCAGTCCCAGAGCAACATCCTGATCCACCTCAGGAACTCATCCCAGCACCTATTCTGGCTCCTGCTGCATCTTTGGAGCCCGAGCTGGCCCACCCAATCGCTGCTTCTGTGGCTCACCAACAGGGCAGGTGGTAGTCAGGGCTCTAATTCACTCTCCTGAGATGGAAGAGCCATCCGTCCCTGTGTCTGACCTGGAGGTCCAGCAGGGTCCTGCCCCTGATCCTCAATGTCTGAATGGCCTGAACCACCAGCTGCATGAGTGGAGCAACCTGCCTCAGCCCCTGTGCAGCAGCTGGTGCAGGCTGCAGCCCCCCAAAATTTCTTCCCCTCCC
>NW_019154382.1:35031-38581 GCF_002288905.1 Enhydra lutris kenyoni | reverse complement strand
ATATTTTTAAGAGGGAATCTTTATCATATTCATTTTTATAAATTCATGTGAAAAAGTCTATTTAATGGGACACATAGTAAATAGCACAGTGAATCTCCATCAACTTTTTTTTTTAACGTGCCTCGATTTTTTTTACTTTATTAACATAAAATGTATTACTTGTTTCAGGGGTGCAGGTCTGTGATCCTCAGTCTTACACAATTCAAAGCGCTCACCGCAGCACACACCCTCCCCAATGTCCATCCCCCAGCCACCCCATCCCTCCAACCCCACCCCCACTCCAGCAAACCTCAGTTTGTTTCCTGAGATTAAGAGTCTCTCATGCTTTGTCTCCCTCTCTGGTTTCATCTTGTTTCATTTTTCCCTCCCTTCCCCTATGATCGTCTGTCTTGTTTCTCAAATTCCTCATATCAATGAGATCATATGATAATTGTCTTTCTCTGATCGACTTATTTGACTTAGCAATGCCCTCTAGTTCCATTCACATCGTTGCAAATGGCAAGACTTCATTTTTTTGAGCCTTTTAAAAAGTATTTTTGTAAATTTGGCAAATGTCCCAAGTCTCCTGCATTTACTACCGAACTTGTAGGTTTTCTCCACGGGACCTGCCATCCGGAAAGGAGGGACATTCCTCAAGTCTGTACACCTACATGTTCTGCTCAACCATTTAACATCTTCCTTACAACTAACTGTATTCCCTGTTATGCCCCAATAATGGGTCCGTGATTAAAGGAGTGAGACTGATACAAAGCGAAGGTCAAGCAAAGCTTTATTTCGCGCCAAGCATCAAGAATCTAACCGAACGTTCGGGGACGCACCTCTTACAAGAGAGGGTGACCCTTCTCTGTTTCACAGTCTAGCTTTTAAGGGCAAAGGCCATGCGGTCGGGCCTGGCCATGCACAGGTGGCCAATGAGATTGTAACACACACAGGAAACTCCACAGTGATGTTAGGTGACCGACTCAGTTACAATTGACCCTAGTAGACATCTGAACCAGCCTGTTACACCTTGATTGGGATTGGAGCCCAAAAAGCTCCCAAAGGGCGGGGCCCATACTCCTTGGTAACCAGGGAGACAGTATGCATCCCCCCCACGATCTTCTGGCCTGACCCACCTTTGTATCTGGGCTTTGTTACCTGAAGCTGGTTTATCCCCTGGGGGAAGGGGAGCAGGGAGAGTTTCTAAATAGGTCCTTACACTCCCCAGTAACAGCCGTAAACATCCAATTCTTCCCACTTTAAGAAATATTTTCTGAGTTCCCAGGAAAGAAATATTGTATGTCATATAGACGGCAAAGTTTTATATAGTTGTTGAAGTCTAACTATATAAAGGTGATCTAGATTACCTAAGTATATTTTTAGATAGTTAGTACTAAATCAATCTTGCTGAACCCTCTGTAATTGATTTTGATATATTTCCATATATGTACAGCCATTAAATTCTCATTTACACTTACAAAACAGGTATTTCAAAGAGTCTTTTGAGGACTCTGATCATATATCTATTTATTAAAAGTCCCTTCCGAATACACTTGTGGTGAGTGTTCTTTCAACGCGGTCCACACGCTACGACATATTATTTGAAATGGCCAACCTGCAGCACATTGTATAAGACAAACACACACTTTGTTTGTGGGAAGGGAAGCAGATACTAAATCACTTAAAATATCTTTTCCCCACTGTAAGAATTTTAATTTTACTATGTTTTTGTCTATTAACCAGTATAATCCTTTTGTCCCACTTGGGGAATTACTCCATCCTCACAGTTTTGGAGATCTGTGTAATGTGCCCTTGTCTATGTTCATTCCCTTGATTCAGGTTGTAGATTCCGCTCATCTTCCGGTCCACACTCCAACAACAAAGAGAAAGGAATATCACAGTAGCATCCGCCTTCCAACTAAGGTACTCGATTTAATTATAAGCTTAGCAGGTTCCTTTCAAAACGAGAATAAACTGGTTACTGCCTTGGTATTTACCCCAAATTTTTTTTTGCAGTTACATTCAGCAAACCTCCAATCAGATTTAAAAATTAACACAACAGAAAATTCCACTATAAAAATCTCCTTAAGGTCTGATCACAGCACAGGGTGAGACATTGTGACTACTTCAGGGGAATGTCTTTTCTATTACATGGGCTTTGCGGTGCCTGTCAAGTCTCATTTAGAAATCACAGATGATGGTAAACTAATTAACTGAGTTTTGCCGTGAAATCCACTCAAGGGATCCGTATCCTGCATCTCACAACTTATTGCCAGATAAACTCCAAATTCAGCCAAATTCCAAATTCAAATGTAAAACTGAAACCACGTATTAGAAATGTATTAGAAAGTCATAATTTTGGAGGAAAGCCTTCATTTTTTGAATCAATGTACTGCCTATTTAACAACTAATTAAAAATGACCAAAATATTCAAAGCATTCCTTTTTATTAGCAATAAGTAACCAGAAGCCGTAACAAATAGCAANAATAAAAAGGAAATTCATAAATACAATAAACCTGTTTTCCCAAACCTGATAGCAAATACTATCATAAATGATGAAACACTAAATCTTTTCAATCAAAAGCAGGAACAGTACAGAATTACCCCATATCACTGTTAGTATTCGGTCGTTTCTAGGAAATGCAATAAAAACGAAAATAAAATGGCTGGAATAAACACTGGAACATAAGGGTCTTTCACAAGGTCGGTATGACTGTTTGCCCACAACACCCAAGAGATTCTGGTTTAGAAAAATAACCTACTAAAATTAATAAGCTGATTTGAAAATAAGGTAAATATATAAAATAACATGGGTTATCTCTGTAATATAATGAATATCTAGGAAAGAAATAGAAGATATTTCTATGCCAAGATCAACAAAAATATACATCAAGGAAAACTAAGAATAAAACACGATGAGTGTTCTGTCAAAATGAATGTAAGGCAGTATCAACCTGAATATCAAAAGTATTTTATTTGCTTCTTTCTGGTTTTCCTTCCTTTGTTGCGGTTCATCGCAGTGTATTAGAAAAGGCGGACATCTCTGCTTTCTAACGAAGGCCGAGAAAGGGAGAAGAAGAGCAGGCACAGACATCAGCTTCAGGCGGGAGGTGAGCGCGTGGGTGAGGGGGGCAGAGCTGAGGGATCTTCACGCTGAGCGACGGGGACACCTACGGACCAGTCACCAGGCAGCGGGTCCCTTAGAAGCCCAGAAGCACTCAGGGACTGGAGACACCCGGTCCCCCAGGAGGCGAGGGTGCTGTGCAGCCGTGCAGAAGGGGGCAAACCGAAGACCTGAATAGGGGGTGCGGGGAGCCCCACCCCACACGGGGTCCCGGGCAGGGCCTGCAGACTCTGCCCTTCTGTCCATGGTATGATGAGAAAGGAGATCCACGAAGGACGGCAGACTTGCCGACGGGTGTTTGGAGAAGCCAGAGTTTGTTAGGATTCCCATGTTGCCCGTTTAGGGTAACAGTAATCTTGAGGACAAAGGGGACTGATCAAGGACTGGCCGACCCTCGGCGGGTCACCAACTTGCTGCTCATGGTGACGGCACGTGCAGCTCTCCTT
>NW_019154382.1:27925-34941 GCF_002288905.1 Enhydra lutris kenyoni | reverse complement strand
TGAAATTATTCTTTCCTTCCACAGAAGGTATAAAAACCGTGTTCCTTCTTGCTTTCTCCTCATTCAAGCGTGCACGCAGAGGCCGTCCACCCGCCCACGGATCATCTGTCAGTTCAGACAGCATCGGTGCAAGGTTCAGGATACACTGGACCAAAGAAAAGCCCGGCCCGATTTATTCGGTTCCAAACAGTATTAATGAGTATGTGATCACCAATGAGACGATTCTCTTCCTCCTCCTCTTTCTTTCCTTGGTCATTTTTTGGGATCCCTTGCTCAACATTTCGTAGCTAGGAAGGAATGAGGGGACAAGATCTCCCGTTCTGGTGAGAAAGTCGGGGAGCTGCTTTTCTTCGTACATACAATGGTATCTGTGACCAGAACCACCGCTTCAGCGTGATTTCACCTCCTGTGCTTGGTTGGTCTGTCTTGTAGAGTAGGAGCCACCGGGTTTTCCTCACGTCCTTCACGGCCCCCACCAAGTGTCACCAGTGCACGTCTCTGATGGTGGGTTTGGTAAGACAAGGCTGTGCCTGCGACTGTAAGACCCGGGGAAGAGCAGTGCAGGGGCCAAGGCCGGCGTCTCTATCCTCACGTGCCCTTGTCTGCAGGGGCTCCCACAGCGAAGCACACACCCGGGTTGGGGGGTAGAAACACAGACGTGTCGCTCACAGGCTGGAAGTCTGGTTCTGGTGAGAGCGGTCTTCAGGGGGGCAGAGCACGGACTTCCGCCTGTGCCCCCACAGGGTGAAGGGGCCTCCCTCATCAGAGCGTTCATCCCAAGCATGAGGGCTCTGCCCACGGCTCCCCAGAGCCTCCCATGGACGGGACCCACCTCCGAACATCACTGCATTGGGGGTTACAATGTCAACATACGGATTTCGGGAGGACACAGACATTCAGTCCATCGCAATACGTCATTAAGCAAACATTCTGTTGTCTCTGAATTGCAGAAGCATGGCAGGAAAGGGATCCCTTTGCTATGGCAGGAAAGGGATTCCTGTTGCATTTTGGAAAGCTCGGACCCTTGGCCGTTGGGAATGTTGGGGGGACCGTGGCACTGTGAGACGGCAGCCTTTGCGGCCTGTGCGTGCTGTCCCCGGGAGCCCTGCTGTGCAGCCTGCTGGCAGGGCCACATCTTTAAAGAACATGCATTTAGGAATATTTTGTTCCCTGTAACACCGCTAGAGCACGAAGACCAGATTCAGGAGTTCATGCAGCAGGAAACAGGCGCTATCCGTGAGCTGTAGCTGCTTTACCCAACTCATTCAATCTACTGTAAATATTACTGTCAGGGAGCAAAGTGCTTTTGGAAATTTCGGACAGTGGGTCACTGCGCTCTAGGACGAGGAATGAGGGAAACTTCTAGGCAACAGACCCTGTGCCGTGGCTGGTTCCCTTGCCAGCGCTGTCCAGTGCTCACTGCAGGACACGGTGCTGAGCGGGACAACTTTCCCGCCCTCAGTGCTGCCACCGTCGCAGCCCCCTTCACCACAAATGCAACCTGGTGCATGAGACAAAACGGGATCAAAATGGGGAATTCGGGGCTTATAATATTCTCCCAGGGCGGGGTGAGGGGGCAGGCTCTGAGCAGAGTGCTTCAGCGGCTCTCCGGGTCAGAAAAGAGGTCAGGACCAGGAAGCGGCCACCACGGCGGCACTCCCCGCGCCCGCTGCTTCTGCCAGATCAGGAAAGGCCCTGCCCTGTCGGCAGCGCCAGGACAGCCACAGGATAAAGCCTCCGTCCTGCAGCTGGCACCTCGCCCCCGTCCAGGCAGGGTCCACGCAGTCCCGCGGGCGGTCGGCGGCCGGCACCGCTCCCAGCCGGCCTGCTCAGCTCAGTCTCACGGGACGCCCTCTTGTCCTCTTGCTAGTGGAACTTCCAGCAGGCCCAGCTCCGCTGCAAGGGAGGCCGGAAGCGCAACTGTCCCCGTGCTGACGCTGCGAGAGCGGACCGAACTGCCGAGGAGGGCGAGGGAGGGAAACCACGTGTCTCCTGCCGTCACGTCTCTTTATTCCCTCCAAAAAGCAGGTGGGTTCTCATGTCACACAAGCTGTGTAGAAAAGGCTCCCAGAGCGTGTCCAGTGCCTTCCCAGCAGAAGAAAGGTGCCCTCTGTCTAGACGCACCGGCAGCCGTGGGAACAGCCCATGAAGGCCGTGTCTGGGTAAGTGTCGATATTTGGGGTTTAGATGAACTCTCGTTAAGTTTATCAATCACCTCGCACTCTGTGAGCACATTCGGAAAAAAATTATATACATGTAATAACTATAACAGATTATGCAGTGCAAATTATGTGCAAATGGACATATTTGTTCCATCCTGAGAAGATAGTTTCAGAACAAAATTCAGTTGTCCCCAGTAGGATATTTTTAAATGTCTCAAAGTTTTCTGTTCAGACCTCACCCCTTTGATGAATAAATGTTGGAAACCAGTGATGGAACTTTGAATTCCAGTCCGCAATGACAAATTTTAAGACTAAAAGTAAAATAACTTTTTTGATGAATATTTAAAATCGAGTTGAATATGAGGCATGGTGTTACCAAGTTTGAATTTAATGTTGCCAGGGACAAAGAAATTATTTGACTATGTCGCGAGTGTGAACTGAAATGGTGCCAGTCTTACGTTAGAAGAGGTGCTCAGTCTTCACAGGAATCCCCTGTTGTTTCGAAATTTCAACATACAGCTCTGTCCCACATCTTTAATAAGAAAAGTGACAGATTTATAACATGTTTATTATTTTAATTGTGTGTGTAATAATTAGATAGCATGTGATGCTTCAGCTCATACAGTTTTTAATTTGTTGATGTTTTTAAATCCAAACTAAAGATCCCAAAGAAGGCAGGGGCGAGGAAGGGATGGCAGAGAGCCCTGGCTGTCGTCTGTGACTTCAAGCTCTTCCTGTACAACATGGATGAAGAAAAAGACTCCAAACCCAACGTTGTCGTGAGTCAAGTGATTGACATGAGGTAAACTTTGAAAGAGAGAATTTTTTAATTAAAAAAAAAAAAAGGGAATAAAAATGGCTTCTGACATTTTCTTTAAAAAGTGTTGTCATTAACATTTAACTTTACATTAAAGTTTCTAATTTTCTCCATTGCCATGTAAACTTCAAAACAGAAGATTTTTGCCAAAGTTTATATCACCAGCCCTAAGGTACGGATCATAATTCAGTGCGGTATCTGCAAAGGTTTTACTCAGAAGTTATCTTCTTACTGTGTGTGTGTGTGTTCACGCGTGTGGCAAGGGAAGAGACAGCATCTCAGAACCAGACACTTCCTGTGAGATGTAATTCACACACCATGAATGTCACCATTTTAAAGATTTTATTTATTTATTTGACAGAGAGAAATCACAAGTAGGCAGAGAGGCAGGCAGAGAGAGAGGAGGAAGCAGGCTCCCCGCCGAGCAGAAGGCCCGATGTGGGGCTCGAACCCAGGATCTGGGATCATGACCTGAGCCGAAGGCAGCGGCCTAACCCACTGAGCCACCCAGGCGCCCCAAATGTCACCATTTTAAAGTGTGCCTTTCGCTGGCTTTCCCATGTTCACAAGCTCGTACAACCACCACCACCATCTAATTTTAGAGCATTTTCGTCAGGCAAAAAACAAACCATATTTGCCTTATTTCCACTCTCCCTCGCCCCAAGCCCCTGGCAAGCGGGGAGCTAGTTCTGTGTCTGGATCCGCCGCCCCGACTATCGCATGTAACTGCAGTCACACGGGCAGCCTGCCGGGCCTCCCGCACTGAGCATGCTGTCTGCCAGCCTCCTCCACGTCGCCTGTAGCCTATTTCATTACTTTTCATGGCTTATGCCCTTCTTCGGGTTGAGGAAATTCCCTTCTATTTCTCGTTTGTTAAGTGTTTTTATCAAGTGTTGGGTTTTGGCAAATTCTTTTGCTGTGACTGTCGAGGGGATCATATGGTCCCTCCTTCATTAGCATCCTGTATTACACTGATTTTTTTAGAATACAGAACCTACCTTACATTCCTGGGATAAATCCCACTTGGTTATGGTGTGGGAAAAAATAGGAATATCCTTTTTACACGCTGCTGGATTGGATTTGCTGGAATTTATTGAGGATTTTTCCATCTGTATTAATACAGAATATTGGTCTATAGTTTTCTTTCATTAGATATTTTTGCCTGGCTTTGGTGTTAGAGTAATAATGGCCTCAGAATGAGTTGGAAAGTACTCTTTCCCCTCTTATTATCTTGGAGAGCTTGTGAAGGGTTGGTATTAAATATGTTTGGTAGAATTCACCAACAGAGTCATCTGGTCTTGAATTTCTATTAAAGGGAAGTTTTCTGATTCCTGTCTCAGTCTCTACTTGTTATAATTCCACTCAGATTTCCATACCCTCCTGAGTCAGCTTTAATATTTTCTGTTTCCTAGGAAATTTTCTATTCTTTGAGATTTTCTAATTTTTTGGGCACGTGATTGCTCATAATATTCCCTTATACTTCTAATTTCCGACAGGTCAGTTAGCTATATGCTCTCTCTCACTTCTGATTTTAGTAATTTGAATCTTTTCTAATTTTTTCTCGGTTTAGCTAAAGCTTACCAATTTTGTTAATCTTCTTAAAGGACCAACTTTTGCTTTTCTTGGTTTTATCTTCTTTTTCTACATTCTGTTTCTTTAATTCCCACACTCCGTTCTTTGTCACTTCCTTCCTTCTGCTAATTCTGGGTTAGTTTGCTCTTCTTTTTCTAGTTTACTAAGGTGGAAAGTTAGGTTATTGAGTTGAGATCCTCAATTATTTCTTTTGTCCCCTTTCGTCCTTTCCCTTGCTTAGGGCTCCCACAATGTGTATCTTAGCACTGTTTATGGTGCCCTGCAGGTCTCTGAGGCTCTGTTAGCTTTCCTTCGTTGTTTTTTCTTTCCTTTTCTCAGACTAGATCATACTAATCGGCCCGTCTTCAAGGTCAGTGATTTTGTCTTCTGCCTACTCAAAACTGTTTTCAAGCCCCACTAATGAATTATTCATTTCGATTATTTCACTCTTCAACTTCAGAATTCCTATTTGGTTCCTTTTTTACGATTTCAAATTCGTTATTGATACTTTCTATTTGGCGAGACATCATTCTCATAATTTTTAAAAAAGGTTTTGTTTATTTATGAAAGAGACAAAGCGAAAGAGGGAACACAAGCAGGGGGAGCTGGAGAGGGAGAAGCGGGCTCCCCGCTGAGCAGAGAGCCCAAGATGCAGGGCTCGATCGCAGGACCCTGAGATCATAACCTGAGTCAAAGACAGACGCTTAATGACTGAGCCACCCAAGCATCCCACATCCTTATAATTTTCTTTAGTTCTTTAGCCATGGCTTCCTTTAGGTCTTCAAACATATTTAAAATGGATGATTTAAATCTTTGTTCAATAAATTCAACATCTGGGTTTCCTGGGGAACAGTTTCTACTGGCTATGTTTTTCCTGTGTATTTTTCATACTTTTATGTTTCTTTCCATGTCTTACAAATTTTTCTTAAAAAGTGGACATTTTGGGGTGCCTGGGTCTCTGCCTTCAGCTCAGGTCATGGTCTCAGGGTCCTGGGATGGAGCCCCCCATCAGGCTCTCTGCTCAGTGGGGAGCCTGCTTCCCTGCCCCCGCTGCCTGCTTTTCTGCCTGCTTGTGATCTCTGTCAAATAAATAAATGAAACCTTAAAAAAACAAAACAAAACAAAAAAACCCTGGACATTTCAAATAATGAAACTGGCAGCTCTGGTAATCAAATCCCACCTCGTCTCCAGGATTTGTTGATGATGTTACTTGTAATTGTTGTTTGTTTCTTTGGTGACTTTTCTGAACTCATCTGTAAAGTCTTTACTCTTGGTCCCATGAGGTCACTGAAGTCTCTACCTCGTTAGCTTAGTGGCCAGCTAATGATCGTACAGAGGTTTTTTTTTTTTTTAAGCATCTGGACGGGGTATATCTCCTAGTCTCTGCTGAAGGGCTTGTGTGCAAATTGGGGCGCTCCTTCAGCACTCAGCCATGCAGCTGAAAACACTGTCTTAGCCTTACTTTCTACCCGTGCAAGTCCTCAAGAACAAGGGAAGAAGTAATAGCTGGAAACTTCCCCAATTTAATGTAAAACATTAATCTACACATCCAAGTCAGCAAGAAGGGAGCACTTAGGGCCTTCTCAGGTCTTTCCCGAGAACAGCACAGCCCCAGGAATGTTCACAGGCCTGCACATGTGCATCGACTCCTGGATTCCTAGCAGCACGCCCGGGCTGCTCAAAGGCCCCATGGACATCTCACGTCCTATCTTATCTTTTCAACATTTGTGACTTATCTCTTTTTTTCCCCAGTTGTGAAACGCAGCTGAGGCAGCCGTGTGGTTGAGATACTTCCAGGCCGTTGTTTTCTGTAAACGCCCCCTGGGGATAGATTTTTCAAACTTGGGAGAGTTCTGAGTTAAGTCCAATACGGCAGTTTCTTTCCCGCACCTCCTCCTCTTGTCCGCTCCCCAGCGGCCCCTGGCTTCTAGGACGCTCTGTAAGCGCAGGCTGCCATCTTCAAGGCTGTTGAGGAGTTAGGAAATGGAGCGTGCAACCAGGGCACATCAGATCAGCACAAGCTCATGGTTCCTGCCAAGATTTAGCTGTATCTCTTGAATAAATCCTCCTCGGATTGCCACAGACTTTGGTTAGTTCGTACAGTTCTTAAAAAGTTGATTTTGCTGAATTTTACCATTTCCCCCTTTTTTTTTTATGAAGGAGAGAATCCTCAGAGGTCCTTACTCTGCCGTTTTTGCAGATGTCTCTCTCTCTAAGCGTTTACTATTAACACTGAATCAATGAACTTGGAGCAAGTGTATCTTACTGAAAGAAATGCAGTGATATGTTCTCTCCTCCCCCCTGCCTGTTCCGAATCTTTTAAGCCCCTTTACACATCCCTCCTGGTGTATCTGGGCATCTGTCCTTGGCCTTTTACTCCTCCCCCTTCTGCACACACCAAGTGTGATCCCGTCATTCCCCATCATTTCCCGTGGCTCCAGGTGTCCCCTGCACCATGACGACGT
>NW_019154382.1:24323-25418 GCF_002288905.1 Enhydra lutris kenyoni | reverse complement strand
AGTCTCTGCTGAAGGGCTTGTGTGCAAATTGGGGCGCTCCTTCAGCACTCAGCCATGCAGCTGAAAACACTGTCTTAGCCTTTACTTTCTACCCGTGCAAGTCCTCAAGAACAAGGGAAGAAGTAATAGCTGGAAACTTCCCCAATTTAATGTAAAACATTAATCTACACATCCACGTCAGCAAGAAGGGAGCACTTAGGGCCTTCTCAAGGTCTTTCCTGAGAACAGCACAGCCCCAGGAATGTTCACAGGCCTGCACATGTGCATCGACTCCTTGATTCCTAGCAGCATGCCCAGGCTGCTCAAAGGCCCTATGGACATCTCACATCCTATCTTATCTTTTCAACATTTGTGACTTATCTCTTTTTTTCCCCAATTGTGAAACGCGGCCGAGGCAGCCGTGTGGCTGAGATACTTCCACGCTGTTGTTTTCTATAAACGCCCCTTGGGGATAGATTTTTCAAACTTGGGAGTTCTGAGTTAAGTCCAATACGGCAGTTTCTTTCCCGCACCTCCTCCTCTTTTCCACTCCCCAGCGGCCCCTGGCTTCTAGGACGCTCTGTAAGCGCAGGCTGCCATTTTCAAGGCTGTTGAGGAGTTAGAAAATGGAGCGTGCAACCAGGGCAAGTCAGATCAGCACAAGCTCATGGTTCCTGCCAAGATTTAGCTGTTTCTCCTGAATAAATCCTCCTCGGATTGCCACAAACTTTGGTTAGTTCGTACAGTTCTTAAAAAGTTGATTTTGCTGAATTTTACTGTTCCCTGCCCCCCCCCCCTTTTTTTAGGAAGGAGAGAATCCTCAGAGGTCCTTACTCTGCCATTTTTGCAGATGTCTCTCTCTCTAAGCGTTTACTATTAACACTGAATCAATGAACTTGGAGCAAGTGTATCTTACTCAAAGAAATGCAGTAATATGTTCTCTCCTCCCCCCCTGCCTGTTCTGAATCTTTTAAGCCCCTTTACACATCCCTCCTGGTGTATCTGGGCAACTGTCCTTGGCCTTTTACTCCTCCCCCTTCTGCACACACCCAGTGTGATCTCGTCATTTCCCATCATTTCCCGTGGCTCCAGGTGTCCCCTGCACCATGACGACGT
>NW_019154382.1:18657-24040 GCF_002288905.1 Enhydra lutris kenyoni | reverse complement strand
GCTGGCAGTCGTGCGCTCTTCAGCCTGAATGAGTGTCTGCACCCCTGTGACGGCTCTGGGGATTACAGAAGAAGAGATGGCACAAGAAACCCTGCCCGAGGTGCTCGCACAGAGAAAGGAAAATGAAGAAAAGGGTAACAGGAGTAGATGTACTGAGGTTTTAAGTCGTGAAGACTAAGAAAGGGGAACGGCAGTAAGTTGTGAGGGAGAATCATCATACCGGGGGAAGATGTAAGTGTGTTTTAGACGTTGAGGAAGCAGAAACTCAGCAAGTGAGCTGGATCCCACAGACTTCTACTTTCAACCAAAATGCAGTAACAGGGGCTCAGGGTGCAGGACTGGCTCAGGCAGAAGAGCACGGGACTCGCTCTCAGGTTGTGAGTTTGAGCCCTATATTGGGTGTAAACATTATTAGAAATAACTTAAAAAAAAACATGGAGTAACAGGGACCATATTTAACCTTCCCTTTGAATCAACCAAGAAACTGATTTAAGCTGCTGGACATCAGACAATAAAAGGCCGTGATCCCTAGAAGGTGGAAACAAATGAGGTGATCTGTATATTCACCTCAAATTACTGCCTTGTGAGAGTTTCAGGGACATGACGCAGGAAGTGGAATTCCAGGCAGAGCCAGGTGGACTCCTAGAGTTGAAGACATGGCGCTGGGTCAGAAAGAGACCTCCCTGGGGGTCTGAGGCGTCAGCAGATGACCGGTCAGCGTGTGTATGTCAGGAAACCGCCAGAGGCCAGTGAGAGAACCACTTGAAGGGTTGGAGAGAAGAGTGTCTGTGCCAACCAGCCAGGTTAGAGGGAAGAGTGTCTGGGCCAACCAGCCAGAACGCAAACCTTGAGATAACTGAGTAACTCTGTATCTGTTAAGTAACTCTGTATCTGTTAATTCTAATTAAACATGATCCCACAAAGAAAATTCCAAGTCCAAATAGTTTCACCGAGGTACTTTTTCCTAATGATTGACTGTCTAAGGAACATGTAATACCAATTCTACATCAGATTTTCCAGGAAATTGAGGAGCAGGTTCCTAACTCGTTCTAAAGGACCTGCATCACCTTGATACTGAAGTCAGACAAAGACATTGCAAGAAAAGTACAAACCCTTCTTCTCAAACTGTTCCAAAAAATACAAGAGGAAGGAAAACTTCCGAATTCATTCTGTGAGGCTAGTACCACCCTGACACCAAAACCAGATAAAGACACCACAAAAAAAGAGAATTCAGGCCAATATCTCTCATGAACATAGATGCAAAATTCTTCAACAAAATATTAGCAAACCAAATCCAATAATACATTAAAAAATCATACAGTACACATCAAGTAGGATTTATTTCCGGGACACAACTGTGGTTCAATATTCACAAAGCAATCAACATGATATGTCACATCACTAACAGGGTAAAAACCATATGATCATTTCAATAGTTGCGGAAAAAGCATCTAACAAAGTACTATGTCCATCCATGATAAAAAACACTCTGCAAAATACGTCTGGAGGGAACATAGCGCAACAGAGTAAAAGCCTTATATGGAAAACTCACGACCAACATCACACTCAATGGTCAAAAGCAGAGAGCTTCTCCCCTAAGGCCCGGAGCAAGACGAGGACATCCACTCTCACCACTGCTACTCCACGCAGCACCCCAAGTCCCAGCCACAGCGATGAGACGGCATAAAGATGTAGAAGCTGTCCAAGCTGGTAAGGAAGAAGTGAAACCCTCACTATCTGCACAAGACATGATGCTATATTTAAAAGACCCTAAAGACTCCACCAAAAAACTGGTCGAGTTCAAAAATGAATCCGGTAAAGTCACAGGATACAAAATCAATGTACAGAAATCTGTTGCATTCCTATACACTAATAATGAAGCAGTAGAAAGTGAAATTAAAAAAATAACCCCAGGGGCACCTGGGTGGCTCAGTGGGTTAAAGCCTCTGCCTTCAGCTCAGGTCATGATCCCAGGGTCCTAGGATCGAGCCCCCATCGAGCTCTCTGCTCAGCAGGGAGCCTGCTTCTCTCTCTGCCTGCTTCTCTGCCTGCTTGTGATCTCTGTCTGTCAAATAAATAAATAAAAATCTTAAAAAAAAAACCACCCTATTTACAATTACACCAAAGACAAGAAAATGTCTAGGAACAAGCTTATCCAAAGAAGTAGAAAACCTGTACCCTTAGAAAACACTGATGAAAGAAATTCAAGACAATGCAAAGAAATGGAAGATACTCCATGCTTTTGGACTGAAGAACAACTATTGTTAAAATGCCTATACTACCCAAAGCAATCCAGATTTAATGCAATCTCTATCAAAATGCCAACAGCATTTTTCACAGAACCAGAACAATCTTACAATTTGTATGGAACCACAAAAGACCTCGAATAACCAAAGCAATCTTGAAAAAGAAAAAAACTGAAGTGTTACAATTTCAGAATTTAAGTTATACTACAAGCTAGTAGTAATTAAAACAGTATGGTACTGGCATAAAAACAGGCACACAGATCAACCGAACCGAACAGGAAACCCAGAAATAAACCCATAATTATATGGCCAATTAAACTCTGACAAGGTAGGAAAGAATATACAACAGGAAAAAGACTGTTCAAAAAATGGGGTTGGGGAAAGTGAATGAAACTGAGCCGCTTTCTTTCACCATCTGTAAAGATAAAATCAAGATGGATGTAAGACCTCAACGTGAGACCTGAAGCCATAAAAATCCTCAAGGAGAGCATAGGCAATTATTTCTCTGCTGTCAGCTGAAGTAACTCTTTTTTAGCTATGTCTCCTGAGGCAAGGGAAGTAAAAGCAAAAACTGTTATAGAAATTGTTTCTGCAGGGCAAGAGCAACAGTCAACAAAACTGAAAGGCAATCTGCTGAACAGAAGATATCTGCAAATGGCACATGTGATAAAGGGTTAGTATCCAAAACATATAAAGAACTAATACAATTCAACCCCTCAAAATCAAATAATCCAATTTAAAAATGGGCAGAAGACATGAACAGCCATTTCTCCAGAGACACATCCGGGTGGCCACAGACACATGAAAAGATACTCAACGTCCCCATCACCAGGAAGATGCAAGTCTAAAGATCCCACCTCACACCAGACGGAATGGCTAAAATAAAAAACACAAGAAACCACAAGTGTTGTCAAGGATGTGGACAAAAAGGACCCATCTTACACTGTTGGTGGGAATGCAGACTGGTACAGTCACTGTGGAAAAGAGCATGAAGGTTCCTCGAAAAGTTAAAAATAGAATTATCCTACAATCCAGTAATCGCACTACTGGGTATTTACCCCAAAACACTTATTCAAAGTTCAAAACACTGTTTCAAAAAACACACGCACGCCTATGTTTACTGCCACATTATTTACAATAGCCCGACTATGAAAGCGGCCCAAATAGATGAATGGACAAGGAAGATGTGGTGTGCGCACACACACACACACACTGCTCAGCTATAAAAAAGAATGAAATCTTGCCATTTGCAACAATATGGTCAGAGCTCGAAGTCAGTCAGAGAAAGACAAATCCATATGATCTCACTTATATGTGGAATTTAAGAAACTAATGAGCAAAGGGAGAGAGAGAGAGAGAGAGAAATCAAGAATGAGACCCTAGCTACCGACTGACAGTTACCAGAGGGGAGGAGGGTGGGAGGATGGGGGAAACGGGGGATGGGGATTTAAGAGTACACTTACATGACGAAATAAAATAAAATAGAATAAAATATTAAAAAAACACAAACCAGTATTCTTTGATTGTAAACTTATGTGCAAAAAGTCTTTACAAAACGTTAGTAAATCGAATCCAGTGTTACGTAAAAATCACACCGCATCATGAACAAGCGTGGTGTTTCTCAGGAAGGCCGGATTATGTTCCAAAATCGATTTACTACTTTAACTAATGAAAAAGGATCATGTCAACAGATAAAGTAAACGTGCTGGACAAAATCACACTTATTCTTGATGAACTCTTAACAAGGGAGCTTCCTCATCCTGCTAAGGGCATCTATGCAAATCTTGTTAATATCATAATTAGTGGCAAAAGACTCAGTGCTTTCTCTCCAAGAGCAGAAGCACGACAACGACATTTACTCTCACCACCCTGATTTAACATTGTACTGGAAGTCCCAGCCAGGGAAGGAAAAGAAATAAAAGACATCCAGGTTGGAAAAAAGGAGGCAAAGTTATTCACAGACAAAATGAACACCTATGAAGAAAATCCAAACCCATCAATAGCTCTTAGAACTAACACACGAATTTGGCCAGTTGGCAGGACGCATGATCAACATACGAGAATGGATGCACTTCTTTGTACAAGGACAGGTAATCAGAAACTGAAATTAAATAAGCAAGAGCATTTGCAATAGCACCAGAACATATTAAAAGTTAGTAATCAGTCTGACAAAAGATGTGTAAGACTTGTACACTGAAACTGTAAAATATTGATTAAAGAATTAACCAAGACCTAAATAAACGGAGAGTGACTGTGTTCATGCACTGGAAAGGTCAGTATTTTAAAATGTGAGTGTTCCCAAAGTTGATCTATATTTTCAACACAATCTTAATCAAAATCCCAGCCGGCATTTTCACTTTTGGTAGAAATTGACAAGTTAATTTTAAAATTCATAGGGAAATGCCAAGAGGTAGAAGAGATGAAACAACTTTGAAAAGAAGAACAAATCCAGAAATACACACACAAATACATACATATATAAAACATTTGTAACATACATACAAAATGTATTTGCAAATATACGAGATATACTTACATATGTGTACACAATAGGTTTGTGTGTATATTTCTGGATTCTCTATCCTATGAATAGACAGCTGATCCAGACACGATACAGGTGGGAACTGTGCAGTCTACTTACACGCAAATTTTTTTTGATAAATAGAAGAGTCCAGCATACGGTATTATAAATGAATTTGCTTTTCCTTATGATTTTAATAACATTTTCTTTTCTGTAACTTATTTTATTATAAGAATATAGTATACAATATTTATAAAATACAGAATATGTGTTAATCTACTTGTTTCTGCTATCAGTAAGACTTCCAATCAACAGTAGGCTACTGGCAATGAAGTTTTAGGGGAGTTAAAAGTTACACAGGGATTTCTGACTGCACGGGGATGGTCAGTGCCCCTAACCCCCACATTGTTCATGGGTCAACTATATACAATATTTTCTAACAGTTGCCAAGTCTATCAACAAGTGGTACTGGAATTATAGATATTTATGCAAAAAAAACCACTTTGATCCATACTTTTTACCATATACAAAAATTAACTGAAAATAGATCACAGAACCAAATGGAGAACCTAGAACTATAAAGTACCCAGAAGGAGACATAAGAGAAAACCTTTCG
>NW_019154382.1:11132-18607 GCF_002288905.1 Enhydra lutris kenyoni | reverse complement strand
TATACAAAAATTAACTGAAAATAGATCACAGAACCAAATGGAGAACCTAGAACTATAAAGTACCCAGAAGGAGACATAAGAGAAAACCTTTCTGATCTTCGATAAGACAAAGAATTTTTAGGCATAACACCAAAGCACAACACGTACGAGAAAAAAAAATTGATAAATCGGATGATACCAAAATTTAAGACTTCGGCTCCTTGAAGTCCGCTGTTGTGAGAAGCAATGAGCTGTGGCGTGGGGGCGATCACAGTCCTGACCAGGACGCATGTCCACAAGCTACAAAGAATTCTTAAAACTCAATATAAGAGAGTAAATAGCTCAACTTTCAAAAAATGGGCAAAAATTTGAAAAGATACTTTAACAAGGAAGATACACACACGGGAAGTAAGCACGTGAACAAATACTCAACATCCGTAATTATTAGGGAAATTCAAATAAAACCACCGCGTGACGCCATCACACATCCATAAGAAAGGCTAACACTGAAAACCCTGAGCATTTCCAGTGCTGGGAGGATGTGGGGACCTGGAACATTCTTGCTCTGCTTTGGAAATCGAGTAACCACTTTGGAAAAGCGTTTGGCAGGTCGTCGTGAAGTTAACCGCACGCCTACTACAGCTCCCGTCTCTCCGGGGACGCTGGAATACCTGGAAATACCTCCGGGAATTTTTTCCCCAAGAGAAATCACACGTTCCTGGATAGTCACAGCTGCTGTACCTACAACAGCCCCACACTTGAGAGCCCCCCGACGCCAGCACGGGGACAGCGGGTACACCGTGGCCTGGCCACACCACGGAATACTGCTCACCCGTGAAGGAAACGCAGACTCATTCGTGCAACAACATGGGCGACAGCCACGCGAAAACTACATATCGTGTGTCTGCATTTATAGAAAATGCTAGAAAATTCCAACTACAGCGGCAGGAGGCAGATCAGAGGCTGACTGGGGAGGGATGACGATGCAGTCCCAGGAGCCTTCTTCGGGCGACGGACGGGCATGCTCGTCACTTTGTGGTGATGGCGTCACAGGTGTACACACACCAAACTTTTCTAACTGTCCGCTTGAACACGCGTGCAGTTCCAGGCCAGGTACCCCTCAGGAACAGGTAAAAAACCTACCCAATCAGCTCCTCTGAGGGCACAAGGCCCTTCCTCCAGGCCCTGGCTTTGGAGCCAGTAGGTGCTTCCATTCCAGTCCTTGAGGACTGTCTGAATTGGGGTCAGCCCAGAGTTTCCTGAGGTTTTTTTTCTTTTTTCTAAAGATTTATTTATTTGAGAGAGACAGGGAGAGAGAGTGCGTGAGTGGGAGGAAGACAGAGGAGAGAAGAGGCAGACTCCCTGCTGCGAGGGGAGCCCGCTGTGGGGCTCGATCCCACAAGCCTGAGATCACAACCTAAACCAAACCCAAAAGAGAGCACTCAGCCACCTGAGCCACCGGCTGCCCTGCCTGGGTTCTCCAGTACGCTCCGGCCAAGCACTGCTGATGCGACAGTCTGAGTGCGATCAGTTACTGCAGGAGAGAAAGTAAAAAACCGACGAAATTACAATGGATGATTACGTTTATATGTTCCTACTTTCAGGCGATTCCACTCACGTTTGGTGTCTTGACTTTCCTTCAGGGATGGAGCGGTTTCCGTCAGCTCTGCCCGCCCTTCCAACTTTATCCTGCGAGGAGAAAGGAAATGCCCCGTGTGTTTACCGTAAGCGCCGCCGCCCTGGGTCTCCAGGGGCCCCTTGTCCCAGCCTGTGCGCTGCGGGAGGTCCCCCAAGGCTGAGGTTTCAGACGTACTGGGGGACCATGTCCCCCTTCCTACCTCCCACCTGCCACAGTGAATCTGTTCCCCTATTTCTATTTGGGGATAACGGAAAGGGCTTTTTACAGGAGCCACAGCGTTTCACCCCACAGTTAAATCTGAGCCTGAAAACGCGGACGTTCCCGAGGAGGCCCATTTACTCTACGGTGTAAGCCAACAGGACAGGTGTCAGGTCTGTGGCTGAAACAGAGGCTGACTAAGCGGAGCGGTACTGAGAGTACGAATGAGGAGGGGGAACAGTGACAGAGAAAGAGAGATGACCTCCTTCGAGGTCCTCATGACCAGTGGTTCGTCGCGGACCTGCAGCAGTGGAGTGTGCGGCTTCCCAAACTAGAGACTAGCAGCACTTTGTAAAACTATTCCTTTGAGGCAACCTTTTGAAGTCCATTCAAATTCAAACCAAGAGTACAAAACAAAAAATCGAGCAAGAATGTCCTTTTGCAATCTCTCTTTTTAAAAGAGATCGATTTTAGAGGGAGAGAGAGAAAGTGCTTGCACCCGGGAGGGCAGCGGGAGAGGAAGCGAGACACGGAGACTCCATGCGGAGCGCGGGGAGCCTGACTCGGGGCTCCATCTCACAACCCCGACACTATGACCTGAGCCAAAACCAAGAGCCCAATGCTCAGCCAATGGTGCCGCCCAGGCGCCCAGCAATCTCTTAAAAAACGAACACTCTGCTCTTTAGAATTCATATAAAAAATTAAAGTGATCTTGGAAGTGATTCTTTATCCATGAAGTGACAGAGAAAGGAAAGGACTGCGGTCCCCTTGTGGCCCAGGTCATTACAGTCAATCCATGACTCTTGTATTCAACGAAGAGCACAAAGGTGTTCCTGGTTCCTTAGCCCCGGGATAGTCCATGCAGACTCTATCTACTCAGCCACCAAGAAACCCTACAATGGCCTGGCCATTGGCACTGACTTAGGAAGCAGGAATTTATCACGCTACTGCTGCTTAATTGATGTTTATAAAAGAAGGTTTTACATATAAATTTAGAGCGCTGCTAGGCTAAGTATGTATTTTTAAGTTCACATTTTATTTGCACTCCCTAGTAATGATGTGCGCTACAGGCACGCGGCAGCCAGGAAAGCATAAGCGCTTCTAAGTATCTGCGCCTTAACAACAAAGAACCCCTGAATGCTGCATAATAGCAGAATCGATTATGATGACTGCGATTAAGACACATTGCCTGACTGCAACTAAGAAGACACCAAAATGTACAAAGTTGCGTCTGGAGTGAAGAAGCAGAGAGGCTCAGAGTGGGGGTTCTGGCATCACACTGCTAGCAGTTTTCCCCGCTGTGCCTGTCTTCTCACCTGGAAAATGGGCAGAGCGGTGGAGTCTACCTGCTGAGTTTTTCCATGGGGATTAGATCAGTTAACACGTGTGCATTTCTTAGAGCAGTTCCCGGTGGAGTCAACACTCAATAAACGGTACCTATTTTCACTGATGAAATTCAGTATTATTTAGACAGAGTATCCAGTGTTCTTATGAGGATCACAATAGAGGTGATTCTGACATTTTGCTTTTGGCCTGGGTTCTCATGCTCACGTCATTTATTCTACTAACCAGGGAGACGGTAACGGTATTAGAACTGACATCTACTAATGGTGATTTTGATGAGAAGTGCTGAACGGGCTGGCATGAAGAGTTCTGCTTTCGATAACTGAGATATTCCTTAAATCATGGCAGGTCACGGCTTCGCAGCTCTCAGCGCCTCGTAACCAGTACTCGGTGCCCATCCTAGCAGACAGCGAGAACGACAAGTGGGAGTGGGTGGGAGTGCTGAGGGACCTGCACAAGACGCTGAGAAAAAGCCCCTCCAGAGACCACTCGGTCCATGTGCTGGACGAGGCTTGCGACAGCAGCCTGCCCTTGATCAGAACCAGCCGGACGGCTGTGATCGTCGGTACGGACCTGCCACAGGGGCGCCTCACCCCAGTGTCCAGCTCGAGATCCGAAAACCGGAACTTTATTCACGACTCATGTGTCAGCCAAACCCGACCGAGGCTGGTGGGGGGTCTCCCCACAGCCCACCTGCTGTTAATACTCTGCAAACACATTAGTATACTGGATTCTATGATGGTTCCCTAGGCCCCGTGCGAAACGATGTCTCTTTATTACTCAGTAATACCTCTCCTGAGTCTGAATAATTCTGAGTTCCCAAACCCAGCTGGCTCCAACACACCGACAGCGTGAGCCTGTGTACTCACTGCGCACTACCACCTACCTCGAGGGTAGAGACCGTCTTTCGGGTCTGCATTCCCAATGCCCAGAACTCAGTAAACAAATGAAAAATAAGTGAGCAAATGAATGAATTGCCAAGGTCAATACTGAATAAACAAGGATATTTTTATCGCCCAAACAGTTCTTCTGCCTTAGAGCCACCTTGCTATTTACTGCTGTGTAAGAGGGAACCCGTTACCACCGTGCCCATGCGTGAATGGGCTTTCCAGCTATGAAGGGGATTAAGTGAGCCGGTATGTAGTTCTGTGCTTTGTCCTCAAGGCAGTTGCTCAGTACGTGCTGACCTTCCGCTCTGAGTCTTGGTCCCAGCTACGTCCTGACACACACCGGTGCGTTACAGTTCAGGCCAGGAGCACTGATAAATTAAATGCACAGTTTTTTTCATTCATGAGACAGTTACTTATTGAGAGCAAATTTAAAAATGTACCATGACTTAAATACTATCTTTTCAAGTATTCATAAAGGTAATGAGCTTTCTGTTGAGAAAATTCGTGTTTTATTTTTACTTCTACCAGCTGAAAGAAAAATGGTGCAAATTATGTTTTTCATTTTTGTATATGCTAAATATGTATCTAATTTGACTTTTAAACTTTTTCCATATTGATAAAGTTGTCCAGTTTATTCTAATAGCTTTACTTGATGTTCACCCCCCTCCCAAAACCCTGACATTATATGTATGTGTCAAACACCCATCACAGAAGAATCGCTCTGGGAAATGAAGAAGGGTTCTTTGTCGTGCACGTCACCATCGGTGGTAAGGAGAGCCTTTACTGTTCTGCCGTAACTCTGAAAATACAGTATCAGATTTGTCCTTTCATTCTGTAAATCTTCCGTAGCTGGTTTGATATATTTTCCAGTCAAATGATGACTTTTCTAATATCCGGAGATCCATAATCTTCCCAGAGTCTAAGTATCTTCACGGGTGATTTTACACAATGAGTCTACTGTAAGAACTCAGTTTACTGTCTTCAAATTGGCACACGAAAAAAAACCACATGGTTCTGCTCGCTACCCTGCCTCACCCCCGCTGGGACCGCAGTGAGCAACAGCATATAACTGGGTATTTCCTGGAGAAGACAGCAGAGTTCTTTGTCCTCGTCTGGGTGCTCAGGGTTGTTTGAAGGGGACATGAAGGACTAGATGAAGTCAAACAGCTGTTCTATACCACTGTCCCCGTGAATGTCTGGTGCCTGTCTGGTGGCTTAGCTACAGGAGAACCCACAGTTGAAGGACATCAACTGTGTCCTGCGTTGAAGGCCTCCCGTGCTGTGTGGGTGACTCAGTCCTGCCAAGGAGGGCCATGAAAGCCGGAGTCCAGCATGAGAACAGGAACGGCTCTCTTTTTTGTGTGGCAATGCACTCCATGCACCTAGAACAGTGCTGGGCACACAGGAGCCACGCGACACATAGTTGTGTAATCAACGACTCAATGTAGTGCCAGAAGAAAAAAGGACACCTTTTCCCCCCTAAAAAAGTAGTATGTTAGCATTTGTTGGACATTGAATGGTGTTTGGCCCGCTGCCTAGAATATCAGGGTTTAAGTTTATTAAGCTAATTTATTGAATAAGATAAATAAATAAATATTTATTTATTTATTACGCTTTATTATGTTAACTTTATTATTAAGGTAATTTTGTTATCTTTGGAGTAATTACATTTTTGAACCTAAATGATTTTTGATCTCTTATCCTTTCCTTCCTATCCTTTTCTAGCCCTCTCAAATCTATCCTGAGATTATGTCTGTGACTTTATTAGAGCCTGACTTAGATCCATTAGAATAGTAATTGGGAGAGAATTCGAAAATAAGAAAACATTCTCCTTACAGTAAAGGTAACCATTTTTCAAAAGGCTTCATTTTCAAGAAAATGTAAAGGCAATTTACTGAATATGAGAGAATATTTGCAAAATCATATCTGATAAGGGTATATATCTAAAATATATAAAGAAATCCTACAACTCACTAGCAAAAAAAACCCAAAAAACTCCAGTCTAATTTAAAAATGGTCAGAAGATTTGAATAGACATTTTTTCCCCAAAAAAGACATATAGATGGCCAACAGCAACATGACATGAAAAGGTTCTTAACATCCTGATTCGTCAGGGAAATGCAAATAAAAACTACAGTGAGATATCATTCTTAACTGTTAGAATGGCTATTATCAGAAAGACAAGGAGTAACAAGTGTCGGCAAGAATGTGGAAAGAAGAGAACTCACGTACTGTATTGCCGGGAATGTAATCTAGTTCGGCCTCTGTGGAAAACAGTGTGGTAGTTCCTCAAACTACTATATGACTTAGCAATTCTAGTTCTGGTGATTTATCCAAAGGAAAAAAAATACTAACTAGAAAAGATATCTACACCCTCACGTTCACTGCAGAATTATTTGTAGTAATCAAGATATGAAACAACCCTAGTATCCATCAATGGATGGATTGATAAAAAAAATGTGGTATTCTATACAATGAAATATTATTTAGCCGTAAAAAGAACATCTTTCCATCTGTGACAACACGGATGGACCTCAAGGGTATTATGCTAAGTGAAATAAATCAGACAAAGAGCAATTTTGATGGCTCTTTTATGTGGAATCTAAAAATAAGCCAAACCCCGCCCCCCACACACACAGCAGCTCATGGATAACAGAGAACAGATTGGTGGTTGCTAGAGGCAAGGAATGGAGGGTGAAAAACGGATGAATGGGGTCAAAAGGTACAGGTTTCCAGTTCTAAAATAAATAAGTCTTGGAGCATGTAGATGTAGATGTAGAGCATCAAGATGTAGAGCACAGTGACTATAGTTAATAATAGTTTACTGTATACTTGAAAGTTGCTGAGAGATCTCAGCAATTCTCATCATAAGAACAAAAATGTTAACTATGTATGGTGCTGGACATTAACTAGGCTTATTGTGGTGATCATTGTGCAGTTCATACAAATACTGAATCATTCTACACCTGAAATATAATGGTATACCTCAATTATAACTCATTACAAAGTTTTAAAAAATAAGTTACATTGCTAATTTGCAGGTGAGTGGCCATTTTATTTGTAAAGAATTTATTCATAGAACATTAAGATTTATGAGATCATTTTTATTGACCTTTTTCAATTGTTTTTATGTAAAACTGAAAAGAACATTCAAAATAAACAGAGATTATTCGGAACTTGACAGTGGCTTATAACCATGCTGATTTTTGTAGAAATTATTTGGGTTGGTGACACGAAGAAGATTCATCAGATTGAGCTCATTCCCCATGGCCAGATGGTTGCGGTGATCTCCGGGAGAAGTCACCACGTGCAGCTGTTTCCCATGTCAGCTTTGGATGGACGGAAGACTGACACTCACAAGCTAGCAGAAACAAAAGGGTGTCAGACAATGACTTCCGGAACAGTGTGCCAAGGGGCCCACACGT
>NW_019154382.1:0-7300 GCF_002288905.1 Enhydra lutris kenyoni | reverse complement strand
TTCCTGGTTTCTGATGTTGTCAGCCTGATTCCCTGGACATGCTGAGTGTGTACCGCCAGTGGGACAGTAAATAGGTAAGAGGGCATTAGAAAACCAAGCAGCACAAATGTCAGAAGGATGGTCAGGAGGCAAGAAGCCCACAGAGGAGAATCCTGGGAGGCAAGCATCACTGAGCAGTCAAGTAAGACAGACTAAAACCTGTGTATTGGCTTCAGCAATGATTGGTGGTTGATGACTTGCTGTGAGAGCAGTTTAATGCAGGAGTAAGGGCCCAAGTCAGACTGCTTGGACTGAGGTGTGGAAGTGGGGAAGAAAGGTGGCTGGCACTCTTAAGAGCATGGCTCTAAGAAAAGGAAGGATGGCACAACTGCAGCAGAGGAAGGGTTGTTACATTGCTGTTGTTTTCATGGAGAGACATTCATATGAAAATTTCATAATTGTAAATTATTTTTAGTAATGTAGAAAGTTCCAAAAACAGTGGCTGCAAGTGTTCACTGCTTTGTTCATTAACATCATTCTCCACATATACTTTTCTCATCTTCCACTATATTCTTGCTGTGAGCTCAATTAGTTTAGGAGCCACAGATTTTGAAATGTTATGCAATTACTTAGTAAAGCTTCCATTAGATGAAAATGTTAGAAAGCATTTTGTCAGACTTTCACTGTGTCGTATTCTAAAATGTAAACTATATACATCATCATTTATATTTTTACTTATCTTAACCATATTAAAAATATTTGAGGCAGCAATATGATAATTAGACTATTATAATGGTATGAGATTCTCTTAGGTTTCCAATCTGAAGGATTCTTTTTTTTTAAAATGTATTAAGGCTTAGCAGATAAAATTTATCATGAATGCTGTGTGATTCCACTCATACAACATTTTTGAAATGACAAAATTTTAGAAATGGAGGACAAGTTATTGATTCTCAGGAGTGAGGGAAGGAGGGGGATATGGGTGGGATTATAAAAGGGAACCCTGAGGGATACTTGTGGTGGTGTAAATAGTCTGTATCTTGACTATGGTTATGGATACATGAACCTACACAGGTGATAACATTGTACAGACCTACACAAACACACACACACACACACACACACACACACACACACACACACACACANACACACACACACACACACACACACACACACACACACACACACACTGGGGAGATCTGCCCAGGATGAGTAGGCTGATGCTATCAATGTCAGCATCCTAGTTTTGCAAAATGTTACACTGGGCTGAACTAGACAGAGTGTGCAAGAGATCTTTCTGTATTCTTAAAACTGCATGTGAATTTATAATTATCTTAATAAAAAACCCAGTTAAAAAGTGAATCTTGAAGCCCACACTTGCTGTCACCTACTCCCCATCTCCCAGGTTACAATGCCCCATATCTCTCCGTGTACAGTGAAAATGCAGTGGACATCTTTAATGTGAACTCCATGGAATGGATCCAGACTGTCCCTCTCAAGAAGGTGATTTGACACTGAGATCATGTGACTAATGAAAATTATTGACTGAAAATGGAAGCAGGAATATTCATTTGTACATCTGCTAATTTGGAGGCTGAACTGAGAGTAGAAGATCCTCATCAAAACCCCAAATGGTTAATTTAATTATTAGTACAAAAGTATTTTGTGATTCATACTTAAAGTAGCATTGTTATGATCAAACAGTACATTTATATGTACTCATTTATATCATATGCTATAGATGCTACATCCCACATTCAGTTTACTTACTTTTACTTGTTATTAATTTTCACTTAGTATACTTGTGTATCCTGAAAAAGAAAATTTTACAGACCAAGGGAAAAAAAAACCCAAAAACCAAAGCTCTGTTTAAGACTCTCAATTAGCATTTTATAAGTTCATAATAAAAAAGTATATTTCTACTACAAATAATCTCAAACACAAATAAAAATTTAAACATAAAAGACTGCCATTTTGTAAGAAAAGATCACTGAAGATTAAAGAATAAATTTGGGGATATTTATACATAAGATGAGCTATGTATCAAAAAAAGTTTATATAGGAATAGGATGAAGAAAGTAGTCCAAATTATGTGAGATTTTGTCCTGCTTTAAACAGTATCAGTTGTGGGAAAAGCTTTTGCAAGGACTATCTGACTACATAAAACATGAAAATTTTTTAGCATTCTAAATGTGAATGAGTAACATTAACTATTTGATAAAATGAATTTATTTAGGCAGATGAATCTTCTGAAGATAACCTTAATACTAATAACTTCTAAAAAGTTAGCTTAAAAATTGAATGTATTTCTATGTTGCCAATATTCAGATTTCTTTAATCTGTGATATTCATATTTTTGAAATTTCATCCCTTTGGTATTTTTCTGGTTTTTTACTTGTTTCGTTGGTTTTTGAGAATATTTTGAGGGGAGCACTTAGAATATTTTAATAACTAATGCTGTATATATAAGCAGATTTACAGCTTAATTTTAAAAAGTATTTGTTGAGACGGTAATCTTGTTTTTTATTATTTTAGGTTCGACCCCTAAAAGTGAAGGCTCCTTAAATATCTTACTTTCAGAGACAAAAAGATTAATATATTTCAAAAAGATGACATGTAAGAAACAACTTCTTCTTCCTCTTAGAACTACTTCTAAGAGATCATGTCTCTAGCTGACTTCTCAAGGTCAGAGAACAAACGAGTGGAGAAGACCTGACATTGATTCGCTGTGCTGGTGGCAAAGAGTGATTGTCTGTCATCGTTGCATATCTGTATAGACACAACATTTACTCTAGGCACACTTGTTATTTTCGAGTGGGACTGATGGAGGCACAGTTGGACATAAGCACCTGTAAACAATGTAATCCCCATTTATAGTGTTCACTGTGCAGACTCACTCACTCTCTAACAAGCTACAGTTCAGGTACTGAAAGCAGATGTAGCATCCTCCCCCCCCCCCACTCCCCAAGCCTACGTCAGCTTCCCCCACTGTATTTTTAGACTCTAGGTTTGCAGTAAGAAAAAAGCCATATGGATTAACTTATTTTTTTCCTATTTTACTGATAGGATGGAATGCATCATGTAGCTAAGTATCAGTTTGCTAGGACTACCATGACCAAGTATCACAGAGTAGGTAGCTTAAACCACAGAAATGTACTGGTTTGCAGTCCTGGAGGCCACAAGTTTAAGATCAGGGTGTCAGCAGGGTCTGTTCCTTTTGAAGGCTGTTGAGAGACAACCTGCTCCAGGTTGGTCATGGCAATGACCTCATCTTAACTTGATCATCTGTAAATATCCTATTTCCAAATAAGGTCATATTCACAGGTACTGGAGATTAGGACATTTAATATCTTTCAGAAGGAGCCTCAATTTAATGTGTAACAAGCTTTCCTATTTTCTATTTGATGGTTTCTGGGTGACAGTTTATTTACTTCTAGATATTAAGAACTAAAATAGGGTAGGCCCTGGTCTCCCAGGGGTCTGAAGAAGGGTTGCATCCTCACCAGGTTTAGAACAGAGAGAGAGCAGAGGCGGATTCTTACCTCCAGTAGAGGGGAGGTGGGCTGGGGGCGGGGAGGGGGGTTTACCCCACCTCTGTACCTCTTCCTCCTATTGTAGGCCTCAGAAAAGCTTGGCTTTTTTTTTACAGTAATTGTTTTTATTTATAGACAGACTCACCCTTTACATTTTACCCTACAGCACAACAGAATATTCTAATGCCTTACACCACAAAAATGTGGTAGGAGGAAAACAGCGCAGACATGTGAAGGCCAATCAAAGTGGAAAGACACCAATGCAACGGCTCCCTCCTTCTAAAGAAGCCATGTTGCTTTACAGATATGAGTCAGCACAGATTTATTCTTCAGTTATTGGTTAAACTGAACATTAAATTCTGTTCATTAATGCTCCCTTCATATTCCTGATAATGGATAATGGATGCCATAAGCATCCAGTTTCAACTTTTAAAAATTAGAGTAGTACATTTGTGCAGATCTTTAATTGCAAGATTAATGTGAAATTAATGGACGGGAACACATTTTAACAGTTTAAAGGTTGCTGTTGTTTTATTTGTTCAAAAATTTGTGCAGATGGAGAAGAGATGGTATTTCCTGAAATATCAGATAATCATCAGAAACAAATGGTCCAGCACCTCCACAGCAAGCGGCGATATTCCTTCAGAGTTCCCAGAAGGAAGGGGCGTCTGCCCATGGGGCTGTGATCACCACCCTTCCTTCACATGTGGGCCAGAGGGAGCACTCCAGAACCACATGTTGTTTGATGTTATTTGGAAGAAAAAGAAATAAATCTCTGAAACTCGGGCAGAAATCTCTGTTCACATCAGTGTTATGTTTATTTCTCTGTGAAACTTCAAAAAAACCTTTATGTAGTAAGTATAAATGGAAGTGTAATGTTGATTCACTTCTCTGTGAGTGTGAAATAACTGAAATTCAGTATGTAAGCCTCCACATAACATAGAGAACAAATGTGTACACACATCATAATGTATGTCCTATTATCGTTTTGTAAACAAATACATAGTACTGTGTACGCATGTAGATTGATTACTCTCTGACTCTGGGTGTGTATTGCTTTGACTTTAGGATAATCTTTGGTAATGAACCACTACTTGGAATAATCTCTGTAACTGAATAGGTGGAAAAATAGGCTGGTCTTCTTTGGATTGCAAATAAAAACATTTCTAAAGTGGTGCAAATTCTTTCAAAAGAACCATAATCACATGAAAAATATACAATATGGCAGAGTTTCTTTGATGTCTGTGGCTGTTTAAGGCAGTATTTCTACCAAAAACTCTTAAGTTTTTCAAGTTTCAAATTTTCAAGCCTTTTTCGAAAGAAGCGAGAACTGTTAAAATCTTGAATCATAAGTGTGGATTTTTCTATTTTTTCCTTTCACATCAACAATTTTGGTTTCATATATTTTTGAAGTTTTTGTTATTGGATTCACATGCATTTAGGTTATGTTAGATAAGATAACTGATCTTATCATTATGAACATTTCATCTTTCTCTTTAGTAGTATTCCGTATCAAGCAGACTCCTTGTTCCAATATCCATTTAAGCCACTCTAGCTTATCTTACTTTAGAATCTGCATGGTTTATCTTCTTTTCCATCCTTCAGTCTTTTTTTTTCCTCCCTTAAAGATTTATTTATTTATTTGACAGAGAGAGAGATCACAAGGACGTAGAGAGAGACAGAGAGAGGGGGAAGCAGGCTCCCCGCTGAGCAGAGAGCCTGATGAGGGGCCCGATTCCAAGACCCTGAGATCACGACTTGAGCTGAAGGCAGGGGCTCAACCCACTGAGCCACCCAGGTGCCCCATCCATCCTTCAATCTTAACCTACATGTGTCAAATGATTTAAAATGTGTTTCCTATATATATGGATAGGTTTTGATTTTCATTAAGTCTCATGTTGTCCATGTTTTAACTGGGAGTATTTAGAACACTTACATTTAATACAAATACATCGACATGTCTGATTTTAAGTATATCATCTTTCTTTGTCCTATCTGTTTTTCTTTCTTCTTTGTTCCTGTATTCTTTTGAATACTTTATTATCCAATTTTTCTGTTATAATTATTATTTATACCATTTTTTGGGGTTGCTTTCCAATTTAGATTATTACAGTTTTTTTTTTTTAATTTATTTATTTGTTAGAGGGAGAGAGAGAGCACGAGCACAGGCAGGCGGAATGGTAGGCAGAGACAGAGGGAGAAGCAGGTTCCCTGCCGAGCAAGGAGCCCGATGTGGGACTCGATCCCAGGACGCTGGGATCATGACCTGAGCTGAAGGCAGCCACTTAACCAACTGAGCCACCCAGGCGTCCCTAGATTATTACAGTTCTGATACCAATTAAGATGTGTGAATTTTTCAACATCACCAAGAAATTCTCACACTACCTGGGTATCCTTGCCACACCCTGGAGATAGTGTCAGGTTCCACCTGTTAAAAGCTCAGTCCCAAAAGACTGACCACTCCCCTCCACTTCAGACAAGTCTCAAACCTAGGTTGTCACCTGTAGTTTTGACATACAGGGTATAGATCAGAGATTCCAACAACTCCCTCCTAGGGTTCAAGTAACTTGCTAGAGTGGCTCACAGAACTCAGAGAAACATCTTACTTATCATTGGTTTATTATAAAAGGAACTCAGGAACATCCAAATGGGAGAAATTGGACAAGTTATATGGAAAAGGAACAGGGTTTCCCTCCAAGCCCAGCATCTCCCTGAACATTCTCCTTCTGGGTTTCTGTGGAGGCTTCATGACACAGACATTATATCAAATGGTCATTGGTAATGGATTTAACTTCCAGCACTTCATCCTTCTCCAGAGGTTGAGGAGAGTGGAACTGTCAATTCAAACCTTCTAATCACAGAGCTGGGTTCCTTGGCAACCAGCCCCCATTCTTAGGTTCTTTCTAAAGTCACCTGATTTAATATAACAATAGACACCTTTATCACTCTCAACACTTAGGAAATTCCAAGGATTTTAGAAGCTTGGTGGAAGAAATGGGACAAAGACCAAATATAAATCTCTTAATATAAATCACAGTATCATAAGTATGCATCTTTAACTTACCACTATCCACCCTGAAATGATACCAGTTTGCCTATATTGTAAAATCCTTTAACAATTCATTCCATCTCCCTCTCCAAACTTTTGTGCTATTATAATACATTTTGTTTCCACATGTATTCTATTTTTAAAAATTTTTATTTAATTTCTTTTCAGTGTTCAAGAATTCGCTGTTTATGCACCACTCGGTGCTCCATGCAATATGTGCCCTCCATAATACCCACCACCAGGCTCACCCCACCCCCCTTCCAAAACCCTCAAAGTTTGTTTCTCAGATTTCACAGTCTCTCATGGTTCACCTCCCCCTCAGATTTCTTCCAACTCACTTCTCTCCATGTTATTCCTTACGCTCCACAAATAAGTGAAACCATATGATACTTGACTCTCTCTGCTTATTTCACTTAGCATAATCTCCTCCAGTCCCGTCCATGTTGATACAAAAGTTGGGTATTCATCCTTTCTGATAGAGGCATAATACTCCATAGTGTTTATGAATCACATCTTCTTTATCCATTCGTCCGTTGAAGGGCATCTTGGTTCTTTCCATAAATTGGCTGTTGTGGCCATAACTGCTATGAACATTGGTCTACAAATGGCCCTTCTTTTCACTACATCTGTATCTTTGGGGTAAATACTCAGAAGTGCAATTGCAGGGTCATGGGGTAGCTCTACATTTAATTTCTTTTTTTTTTTTTTTTAATTTTATTTTTCATAAACATATAAT
>NW_019154381.1:11470-39203 GCF_002288905.1 Enhydra lutris kenyoni | reverse complement strand
GGGGGGGGGTTGGGGGGGTGGGATTATGGACATTGGGGAGGGTATGTGCTATGATGAGGGCTGTGAAGTGTGTAAACCTGGCGATTCACAGACCTGTACCCCTGGGGATAAAAATATATGTTTATAAAAAATAAAATTTAAAAAAAAAAAAAAAAATTATAAACTTCCATTTGTAAGAGAAATAAGTCAAGGGATAAAAGGTATGGCACAGGGAATATAGTCAATATTATTGCAATTGCATTGTATGCTAACACAGGGTGACTACATTTCTCAGGGTGAGCACTAAGTACAATAAAGATTTGCCAAACCACTATATTATATTTCTGGACCAATATAACCTTGTTATGTTAATCATGCTTGAATAATAAAGAGAAAATAATTACAAAGAAGAAGGTACCTTTCAACAATTGATGTAACCATCATTCCTTGCCAGTGTTAGTTTAAGTGCTGGCAAACTCAGCACAGGTGTGGTTGGCCAGGTGCTCAGAACACAGGTGTGGTGATTAGGTATTTCTACTCATCTGTGTTCTACTCAGGTTCACGTATTCAGCCTATGGGAACCCCAAGACCAATGTTGAATCCCACCAAACTATCTGTGCCATGGATGTATTTTGTTTCTCCTGCAGAAATCTCTGATTTCTCCAATGAGTTCCAGTAGCAAATTGACATACCATTGGGATTGCAACAGGAAAGGTAACAGTGTGAAGGATGGAAAGATAAATTGAAATCCAAGTGGCATTCCTCACTAACTGCCTAATGTCAGGATGATTCACTTTTTCCTTTTTTGCAAGGTTAAATTCAGGATTGAGGAGTTCTTTATAGATCCTGAATATCAGCCCTTTGTATTGTCATTCACGAATATATTCTCCCATTCCGTGGGTTGCCTCTTTGTTTTGTTGACTGTTTCCTTTGTGGCGTAGAAGCTTTTCATCTTCATGAAGTCCTATAAGTTCATCTTCACTTTTCTTTCTTTTGCTTTTGGAGACATATCTTGAAAGAAGTTGCTGTGGCCAATGTCAAAGAGGTTACTGTCTATGTTCTCCTCTAGGATTCTAATGGATTTCTGCCTCACGTTGAGGTCTTTTATCCATTTTGAGTTTATCTTTGTCTATGGTGTAAGAGAATGGTCGAGTTTCATTTCTTCTACATATAGCTGTCCAATTTTCCCAGCACTGTTTATTGAATAGACTGTCTTTTTCACACTGTATATTTTTACCTGCTTTGTCAAAGATTATTTGACCATAGACTTGAGGATCCATATCTGGGCTCTCTCCTCTGTTCCACTGGTCTATGTGTCTGTTTTAATGCCAGTACCATGCTGTTTTGGTGATCACAGCTTTGTAGTAAAGCTTGAAATCAGGCAACGTGATGCCCCCAGTTTTGTTTTTCTTTTCTACATTTCCTTAGGAATTCGGGGTCCATATTCCATATAAATTCCATGCAAATTTTAGGATTGTTTGCTCCAGCTCTTTGAAAAATTCAGGTGGAATTTTGATCAGAATGGCATTGAAAGTGTAGATTGCTCTAGGCAGTATAACCATTCCAGCAATTTTCATTCTTCTGATCCATGAGCATGGAATGGTCTTCCATCCTTTTATGTCTTCTTCAATTTCTTTCATGAGTGTTTTGTAGTTCCTCTGGTACAGTTCCTTTACCCATGGGTTAGGTTATTCCTAGGTATCTTATGGTTCTTGGTGCTATAGTACATAGAATCGATTCTCTAGTTTCCCTTTCTGTATTTTCATTGTTAGTGTATAAGAAAGCCACTGATTTCTGTACATTGACTTTGTATTCTGCCACTACTGAATTGGTGTATGAGTTTTAGTAGTTTGGGGGTGGAGTCTTTTGGGTTTTCTTATAAAGTATCATATCATCTGCGAAGAGAGAGAGTTTGACTTCTTCATTGTCAATTTGGATACTCTTTATTTCTCTTTGTTGTCTGATTGCTGTTGCTAGGACTTCTAATACTATGTTGAACAAGAGTGGTGAGCATGGGCATCTTTGTCGTGTTCCTGATCTCAAAGGGAAGGCTGTCAGCTTTTGCCATTGAGATGATATTTGCTTTGGGTTTTTCATAGATAGATTTTTTTTAAGCTGAGGAATGTTCCCTCTATCCCTATAGTTTGAAGCATTTTGATCAAGAACAGATGATGTGTCTTGTCAAATGCTTTTACTGCATCAATTGAGAGGACCAAGTGCTTCTTCTCTCTTCTCTTATTGATTTGTTCTGTCACATTGATTGATGTGCGAATGTTGAACCATCCTTGAAACTCAGGAATGAATCCCACCTGGTCATGGTGGATAATAATTTTAATGTGCTGTTGGAGCCTATTTGCTAGGATCTTGTTGAGAATATTAGCATCCATATTCATTAGGGATATTGGTCTGAAATTCTCCTTTTTGGTGGGGTCTTTGCCTGGTTTGGGGATCAGGGTAATGCTGGCTTCATAAAGAGTCTGGAAATTTTCCTTCTGCTTCATTTTTTTGGAAATGATTTCATGAGAATAGGTAATATTTCTTCTTTGAAAGTTTGGTAGGATTCCCCAGGGAATCCATCAGGTCCTGGGCTCTTGTTTTTTGGGAGGTTTTTGATCACTGCTTCAATCTCCTTAATAGACATCAGTCTATTCAGGTTGTTAATTTCTTCCTGGCTCAATTTTGGAAGATTATAGTTTTCCAGGAATGCATCCATTTCATCTCGGTTGTTTAACTTATTGGCATATAACTGTTGATAATAATTTCTGATGATTGTTTCTATTTCCTTAGTGTTAGTTGTGATCTCTCTGCTTTCATTCATAATTTTATTAATTTGAACCTTTGTTCTTTTGTCTGGATTGGTTTGGCAAATGGTTTATCAATCTTATTGATTCTTTCATAAACCAGCTTCTAGTTTCATTGATGCATTCTACTGTATCTCTAGTTTCTATTTCACTGATCTCTGCTCTAATCTTGATTATTTCCCATCTTGTGTGGGGAGCTGGCTCAATTTGTTGTTGATTCTCCCATTTTTTAAGGTGTAGAGGCAGCTGGTGTATTCTGGATTTTTCCACTTTTTTGAGGGAGTCTCGGATGGCTATGTATTTCCCCCTTAGGAACGCCTTTGTTGTATCCCATAGGTTTTGGACCGAATGTCTTGATTCCCATTGGTTTACCTGAAATGTTGCAGTTCTTCTTTGATTTTATGGTTGATCCAAGCATTCTTAAACAAGGTGGTCTTTAGCTTCGAGGTGTTTGAATTTCTTCCAAACTTTGCCTTGTGGTTGTGCTCCAGTTTCAAAGCATTGTGAGCTAAGAATATGCAGGGAATAATCTCAATCTTTTGGTATCGGTTGAGCCCTGATTTGTGACCCAGTATGTGGTCTGTTCTGGAGAAGGTTCCATGTGCACTCAAGAAGAATGATTATTCTGTTGTTTTAGGGTGGAATGTTATGTATATCCCTATGAGGTCCATCTGGTTCAATGTGTCATTCAATGCTCTTGTTTCTTTGTTGATTTTCTGCTCAGATGATCTATTACTGAGAGAGGCATGTTAAGATCTCCTACTATTAATGTATTCATATCAATATGACTCCTTATCTTCATTAACAGTTTTCTTATGTAACTGGCTGTTTCCATATTGCGGGCTAAAATATTATCAATTGTTAGATCTTTTTGGTGCATAGTTCCTTTTAGAATGATGTAGTGTCCTTCTGTATCTCTGACTACAATCTTTAACTTAATATCTAATTCATCTGATATGAGAATCGCTACCCCACCCTTCTTTTGAGGATTATTGGCATTAAAGATGCTTCTCCCTCCCTTCACTTTCAGTCTGGATGAGTCCTTAGGTTCAAAATGTGTCTCTTGTAGACAACATATGGATGGGTCCTGTCGTTTTATTCAATCTGCAACCCTGTGTCATTTTATGGGCCCATTTAGGCCTTTCACGTTGTGGAGTGATTATTGAGAGATATGCTTTCATTGTCATTGTGTTACCTGTGACGTCTTTGTTTCTGTAGATTGTCTCCATATATTTGTGTTCAATGATATTCTTAGGATTTGTCCTCTTTTATAGAACTCCCCTTAATTTTTCCTGCAACGTCATCTTGGTAGTCATATATTCTTTTAAACCTTGCCGGTCTTTGAAGCTCTTTATCTCTCCATCCATTTTGAATGTCAGTCTTCCTGGAAAAAGTATTTTTGGCTGCATGTTCTTCTCTTTTAGTTCCCTGAATATGCCTTGCCAGCCCTTTCTAGCTTGCCAGGTTTCTCTTGACAGGTATGATGTTATTCTGATGGGCTTTTCTCTATACATAAGTAATTCCTTTGCCCTAACTGCTTTCAAGAGCTCCTGTCTACAATTAGGATTCATCATTTTCTCAATCAGGTGTCTCGAGGTCTTTCTAGATTCTATGATCTTGCGGGGAGACCTTCCTGCCTCTAGTACAGGAACGCTGGATCCACTTGAGAGATTGGGATAATTTTCATGGAGAATTTGTTCAACTATATCTTCTACTCTTCTTTCTTTCTTACCCCCACCCCCAGGATTCTAATAATTCTGGTGTTGGAATATTTCATGGCGTCATGTATTTCCCTAATCCTCTTTTTGTGGCTTCTAAGCTGTTTTTTCCCGGCTCCCTCCTGAACCGTCTTCTGTATCAGTTTGTCCTCCAGATCACTAATTCTATCTTCTGCCTCAGTTACCCTAGCTGTTAGAGAATTTATATTCAATTGGAACTCATTGAGAACATTATGCATATCATCCCTGGTGGCTTTCACTTCTGCCCTAATTAATTCCATTTTGTCTGTGCTGTCTCCAATCTAGCTATTTCCTGGGTAATTGTTAGTCTGAATTCCCTTTCCAACATACTGTCTATGTCCATATCTAATAACTCTGATGCAGAAGGCTCAGTCTCTGAATTTTTGTTCTGTTGGGCATTCCTCCTTCTAGTCATTTTGGTGAGAGATGGCCGAATGGATGTGTAGCTGACTGTATTGACCATGGTTCAGGCTAGGTGCACCCTGGAACACTTCTGAGCAATTGAGAGTCCCCACCAAAAAGAAAGGAAAAAGAAGAAAAAGAAAGAGAGAGACAGGAAAAAAAAAAGATAAAATAAAGAGAAGGCCCAGCCCAAATGGGCCCCAAGGTAAGATTTATGATGTATACAAACAAAAACACACAAAAAGACCGACAAATGTAGATGAGATGAGAAAATAAATAAATTAATAAATAAATAAATAAGAATACTTTTTTTAAAAAAGTACCTTCTCAAAAGGAACCCCAAGTATAAGATTTATATACTACAGGACAAAAGCAAATACACAGAAACACTGACAGAAGAAAAAGATGGGAGAGTGGTTATAAAGCTCAGTGTGGGCAAGGAAGGTTATTTTGATTCTTCCTTGATGTATATTGATATCTTTGCTAAAGAACTCAAGTTTCCTGAGATAAAGGGGGATTAAAAAAGGTTTACCTATAGGGTAGCATTGATTGGGGAAAGGGGATTACCTTGAAGCTTATCTCTATATTAATATTAAAATAAAATAAAATAAAACATTAAAAAGAAATAGAAAAAAACCCACAGATATATATATATATATATTTGATATATATATATATATCAAAAAGTTCAGGTTAAAAGGTTATTATGGAATTTGATATACTGAACATCACATTGTGATGGTAAATAGGTTATAAAGTAATGTATATTTAAAAAAAGGAAAAGAACCAGAATAGTGGGAACGAACTAAAAATAAAAGTTTTATCTGTGAAGTAGTGGTGGTTTTGACTTTTTCTTTTTCTTTCCTTATTTTATTTTATTTTTTTTGGGGGGGGGGCTGTCTTTCTTGGGAAGGGGCCTGCCCTGTGATTTTTTAGGCAGTGTTCCCTGAGGTAAGTCCTCCTGCCCCCATCAGTTGGGTGGGTTCTGAAGAAACCAGTTTTTCAGGCTTTTGTTCTCTGGAGGGTTTTTTATTTGTTTGTTCCTTTGTTTTCTCTCTGATTGGAGGCTTTTAACAGTTTTTGATGGTTTAGAGGAAAGCAAACTGCTCCCAGACCTCCCTGTCAGAGAGAAGCCTCAGTTTCTTCCCCTCTGGGTGTTCCAGAGCACATAAATATTCCTCTGTGGCTGGCAGAGCACGTTCCCAGTCACGATCTCCGGGGCCACAGGAACTCCCGCTTGTACCCAAAACCACAAGAAATACTAGCCTCAGCTCTTTGGACAGCTCCAGACCGCCAGAGAGGTCCCAAGCATAAATAGCACACTGAGATTTTCTTGGTGGCCCATGCTGGGAGTGCTCAGACTCTCTGGGTCCTATAGAGCGCCAGCTGGTGCCTGCATGCACCTTTCTCAGAGGAAGGTATAGGGAGCGATTCAGACTCTGGTTGTGTGGCGTGGGCATGAAGAGTGCAAACTCTCAGTTCTGCTGGCTGGCGAGGCTCCCTCACCCTCACACGCTCCACCACCCAGACACTTTCAGGTGTGCCAGTGACTCAGGGACAAAGATCTGGCTTCTTCGCCGCACTCTCTCTGTCTCAGCACCAGCAGTGGCTGTCCTGGGGCGGTGGACTTAAGCCCCTGTCCCTAACCACCCTATTCCCACAGTTTCCCCCTAAGAGCGCTTGCTCTTTTTGAGAGCTTGCAAGCAGACTCCAGGCTAATTCTGGTATCCAATCACAGGGCACTCTTGTGTTGGTATCACTGGTATTGCTTTCCAATCGTTCGCTTTTGGTGGCTTCCTCCCCCTTTTGTTTATCTTCCAAAATCAGTCTGATGTTCCCACTCTGCTTTACCTGGCCACTGACATCTTCTGCCCCCATAGAGATCCAGAAGCATATAATTCTAATCTCAGGCTGATTTCATGGTTGATCAGAGTTCTTTGGTAGGTAATCAGCTCACTTTAGGGGACAGGTTGAAACAGCACCTCCTCCTACTTCTTGGCCATCTTGTCTCCTCTCATTGATGTGTTCTACCATATCTCTAGTTTCTATCTCATTGATCTCTGCTCTAATCTTGATTAGTTCCCTTTTTGTGCATGAGGATGGCTTAGTTTGTTGTTGATTTTCTAGTTCTTTAATTTGTAAAGAGAGGTAGTGTATTCTGGATTTTTCTATTTTTTTAAAGATTTTCTTTATTTATTTGACAGAGAGAAATCACAAGTAGGCAGAGAGGCAGGCAGAGAGAGAGGAGAAAGCAGGCTCCCTGCCAAGCAGAGAGCCCGATGTAGGGCTCGATCCCAGGACCCTGGGATCATGACCTGAGTTGAAGGCAGAGGCTTTAACCCACTGAGCCACCCAGGAGCCCCTTTATTTTCTTTTTGGTTGTTGTTGTTGTTGTTGAGTTAGTTTTGGACGGCTATGTATTTCCCCCTTAGGACTCGCTTTGCCATATTCCATAGTTTTTGGACTGATGTGTTTTCATTCTCATTGGTTTCCATGAATTGTATAGGTTCTTCTTTGCTTTCTGGGTTGAACCAAACATTCTTTAGCAGAATGGTCTTTAGCTTCCAAGTGTTTGAATTCCTAACAAACTTTTTCTTGTGATTGAGTTCCAGTTTCAAAGCTCTGAGGTCTGAGAATATGCAGGGAATAATCTCAATCTTTTGTTATTGGTGGACACCTGATTTGTGACTTAATATGTGCTCTATGCTGGAGAAAGTACCATATGCACTTGAGAAGAATGAGTATCCTGTTTTCTTTAGGGGAAATGTTCTCTGTATATCTAATGGGGACCATCTGGTCCATGTGTTATTCAAAGTTCTTGTTTATTTATTGATTTTCTGCTTGGATGATCTATTAGTGAGAGGTGTGTTATGATACCCTACAATTAATGTAGTCATATCAATATGACTCTTTGTTTTGAATAACTGTTAGCTTATGTATTTGGTGGCTCCCATATTTGGGGCAGACATATTTATATTCGTTAGATCTCTTGGTGATTAGAGCTTTTCAGAATGATGTAGTATAGTTCTGTATCTCTGACTATAGACTTAGCTTAAAATCTAATTTGTCTGATATGACAATCAGTACCCCAGGTTTCTTTTGAGGCCTGTTGGTATGAAAGATGCTTCTCCATCACTTCAATTTCAGTCTGGATGTATCTTTAGATTTAAAATGGGTCTCTTGTAGGCAGCATGTGGATGGCTCCAGTGGTTTTATCTAATCTGCAACCGTGTGCTGTTTTGTGGGTGCACTTAGGCTGTTCATGTTGAAAGGGATTATATAAATATACGTTTTTAGTGACATCATGATGCCTATGAGGTCCGTGTTTCTATACATTGTCTCTAAATTTCTGTTTTATGTCACTCTTGGGTTCTTACCTCTTTTAATGAACCCCTCTTAATGTTTATTGTAGTACCAGCTTGGTGGTCACATACTCTTTTAAACTTGCTAGTCTTGGAAGCTATTCATCTCTCCATCCATTGTGAATGTCAACCTTGCTAGATAAAGTATTTTTTCCCTGCAAGTTCTTCTCACTTAGTGCCCTGAATATGTCTTGCCATCCCCTTATGGTTTGCCAGGTTTCTGTGTACATTTCTGATATTATTCTGATGGGCCTTCCTCTGTACATAAGGTATCTCTTCCCCTTAGCTGCCCTTATGACCTCTTGTCTAAAATTATGATTCCTGAACTTCACAATCAAGTGTCTGGAAGTCTTTCTAGGTTCATCGATCTTGGGGGTTTTCTTTCTGCCTCTGGAGTACAAACGTTTGTTCTATTCTCCAGACTGGGGACATTTTCATCCAGAATATTTCAACTATAACTTCTAGTCCACTTTCTCCACCACTCAGGGATCCCAATAATTCTGACATTGGAACTTTTCATTGTTCATGGCATTGTTTGTTTCCCTAATTCTGTTTTCATGGCTTCTAAGTTATTTGTTCCAGGCCTTCTCCTCATTCTTCTTCACTCTCAGTTTGTCCTCTAGATCACTAATTCTCTCTTCTGCTTCACTTACCCCAGCTATTGGAGTATTTAGATTTGCTGGCATCTCATTGTTAGCATTTTTAACATCTGTCAGATTGGCTCTCACTTCCATGCTTAGAGATTCTATGTTGTCACTAATGGTTTCCTCCAACCTGGCCATTGTCTGGATAATTGTTACACAGAATTCCCTTTCTAACATACTGTTTATGTCCATATCAAATAGCTCTGATAGAGAGAGTACCGTCTCTGAATTTTTCCTCTGTTGGGTGTTCCTCCTTTTAGTGTTTTCCTCCATTGAGCATCCCTCCTTTTGGTGGGAGGTGGTTGAGGGGATGTATAACTGAATATATTAACCACGATCCAGGCAAGGTGCACCCTCAAAAGTTTCAAAGCATTCGGAAGTGCCCACCAACAAGAAAGAAAAAAGAAAAAAGGAGAAATAGAAAAAAAAAGAGAGAAAAATCAGCCAAAAGGAGCCCCAAGGTAAGATTTATAAGGCTATATAAACAAAAAAGGACAAACAAAAAGATCGACAAAAGTAAATGTGAAGATTGGAGGTGGAGATGAACCACGAGAGACTATGGACTCTGAAAAACAATCTGAGGGTTTTGAAGGGGCAGGGGATGGGAGGTTGGGTGAGCCTGGTGGTGGCTATTAAGTAGGTCATGTATTAATTGCATGGAGCACTAGGAATGGTGCATAAATAATGAATTCTGGTACACCAAAAGAAATTTAAAAAATAAAAACAATTTCAAAAAATGACAAGAAAAAATATAAGAGGGAGCTAAAATGAATCCAAGAATTTGATTTATATAATACCAGAGCAAAAACAAATTCACAGAAACACCAATAGAGAAAAGATGGGAGGATGGTTATAAATTTTTATGTGGGAAAGTAATATTATTTTGGTTCTTCCTGGGTGTATCTTGATATCTTTGTTAAAGGACTCAATTTTCCAAGGAGAAAGGGAGATTAAAACCGGATTATATGCAGGAATAGAATGGAATAGGGAAAAAGGATTATTTTGAAGCTTATCTCTACATATATATTAAAAAAAAAAGAAAAGAGAAAGACAGGTATGTGCATGAAAAAGGCTCAAGTTAATGGTTATAATGGGGTATATTGTATTAAAAATCTGGCTGTAATAGTAGGTAGGTTAAAGAAATTAAAAGAACTGCCTATATTCTCCTCTAGGATTCTGATGGATTATTCAGCATTTCACAGAAATGAGGTATCAAACTCTGAGGAGACATGGGGACCTTAAATGCAGATTATTATAATTTTATGTCTCTATACTTTATTTTATATTATTTTATTTTATTTTTGGTGTAATAGTATTCATTGTTTTTGCACTACACCCAGTGCTCCATGTGATACTTGCCCTCTCTAATACCCACCACCTGGTTCCCCCAACCTCCCACCCTCCAGCCCTTCAAAACCCTCAGATTGTTTTCCAGAGTCCATAGTCTCTCATGGTTCACCTCCCCTTCCAATTTCCCTCAACTTCCTTCTCCTCTCCATATCCCCATGTCCTCCATGCTATTTGTTATGCTCCACAAATAAGTTAAACCATATGATAATTGACTCTTTCTGCTTGACGTATTTCACGCAGCATAATCTCTTCCAGTCCCGTCCATGTTGCTACAAAAGTTGAGTATTCATCCTTTCTGATGGAGGCATAATACTCCATAGTGTATATGGACCACATCTTCCTTATCCATTCGTCCATTGAAGGGCATCTTGGTTCTTTCCACAGTTTGGCGACCGTGGCCATTGCTGTTTTGAACATTAGGGTACAGATGGCCCTTCTTTTCACTACATCTGTATCTTTAGGGTAAATACCCATTAGTGCAATTGCAGGGCCATAGGGAAGCTCTATTTTTAATTTCTTGAGGAATCTCCACACTGTTCTCCAAAGAGGCTGCACCAACTTGCATTCCCACCAACAGTGTAAGAGGATTCCCCTTTCTCCACATGCTCTCCAACACATGTTGTTTCCTGTCTTGCTAATTTTGGCCATTCTAACTGGTGTAAGGTGGTATCCCAATGCGGTTTTTATCTTGAATTTTATTTTATTTATTTTTATTTGATTTTTTTATTTGAATCTCTCTCTTATTCTATTTGAATATCCCAAGGAATATTTTATTAGTGATGATGAACATTTTTTCATGTGTCTGATAGCCATTTTTATGTCTTTATTGGAGAAGTGTCTGTTCATAACTTCTTCCTATTTTTTATATGATTGTTCTGCGTGTGTTGAGTTTGAGGAGTTCTTATAGATCCTGGATATTAACCTTTTGTCTGTACTGTCATTTGCAAATATCTTCTCCCATTCCGTGGGATGCCTCTTTGTTGTGTTGGCTCTTTTCTTTGCTGTGCAGAAGGTTTTGATCTTGATGAAGTCCCAAAAGTTCATCTTCGCTTTTGTTTCCTTGCTCTTCGGAGATATATCTTGAAAGAAGTTGCTGTGGCTTATATCGAAGAGGTTACTTCCTATGTTCTCCTCTAGGATTCTGATGGATTCTTGTCTCACGTTGGGGTCTTTTATGCATTTTGAGTTTATCTTTGTGTACGGTGTAAGAGAATGGTCGAGTTTCATTTTCTGCATATAGCTGTCCAGTTTTCCCAGCACAATTTATTGAAGAGAATGTCTTTTTTCCACTGTATATTTTTTCCTGTTTTATCGAAGATTATTTGACCATAGTTGAGGGTCCATATCTGGGCTCTCTACTCTGTTCCACTGGTCTATGTGTCTGTTTTTATGCCAGTGCCATGCTGTGTTGGTGATCACAGCTTTGTAGTAAAGCTTGAAATCAGGTAACGTAATGCCCCAGTTTTATTTTTGTTTTTCAACATGTCCTTAGCGATTTGGGGTCTCTTCTGGTCCATACAAATTTTTGGATTATTTGCTCCAGCTCTTTGAAAAACACTGGTGGAATTTTGACCAGAATGGCATTAAAAGTATAGATTGCTCTAGGCAGCATTGATATTTTAACAATGTTTATTCTTCCAATCCAAGAGCATGGAATGGTCTTCCATCTTTTTGTGTCTTCTTCAGTTTCTTTCATGAGTGTTCTGTAGTTCCTTGAGTACAGTTCCTTTACCCTTTTGGTTAGGTTTATTCCCAGGTAGCTTATGGTTCTTGGTGCTATAGTAAATGGAATCAATTCTCTAATTTTCCTTTCTGTATTTTCATTGTTAGTGTATAAGAAAGCCACTGATTTCTGTACATTGACTTGGTATCCTGCAACGTTGCTGAATTGCTGTATGAGTTCTAGTAGTTTGGGGGTGGAGTCTTTTGGGTTTTCCATATAAAGAATCATTTCATCTGCGAAGAGAGTTTGACTTCTTCCTTGCCAATTTGGATACATTTTATTTCTCTTTGTTGTCTCATTACTGTTGCTAGGACTTCTAATACTATGTTGAACAAGAGTGGTGAAAGTGGGCATCCTTGTTGTGTTCCCTATCTCAACAGGAAGGCTGCAAGCTTTTTCCCATTGAGGATGATATTTGCGGTGGGTCTTTCATAGATAGATTTGACGAAGTTCAGGAATGTTCCCTCTATCCCTATACTTTGAAGCATTTTAATCAAGAATGGATGCTGGATTTTGCCAAATGCTTTTTCTGCATCAATTGAGAGGGCCATGGGATTCTTCTCTCTTCTCTTATTGATTTGTTCTATCACATTGATTGATTTGCTAATGTTGAACCATCCTTGTAGCCCATGGATGAATCGCACCTGGTCATGGTGGATAATCTTTTTAATGTGCTGTTGGATCCTGTTTGCTAGGATCTTGTTTGGAATCTTAGCATCCATATTCTTCAGTGATATTGGTCTGAACCCACAGCAACTTCTTTCAAGATATGTCTCCAAAGGCAAAGGACACAAAAGCAAAGATGAACTTTTGGGACTTCATCAGGATCAAAAGCTTCTGCACAGCAAAGGAAACAGTCAACAAAACAAAGAGGTAACCCACGGAATGGGAGAAGATATTTGCAAATGACAGTACAGACAAAGGGTTGATATCCAGGATCTATAAGAATTCCTCAAACTCAACACACGCAGAACAGACAATCATATAAAAAATCGCAGAAGATATGAACAGACACTTCTCCAATGAAGACATACAAATGGCTATCAGACTCATGAAAAAAGGTTCATCATCACTAGCCATAAGGGAGATTCAAATTAAAACCACATTGAGATACCACCTTACACCAGTTAGAATGGTCAAAATTAGCAAGACAGGAAACAACATGTGTTGGAGAGAATGTGGAGAAAGGGGAATCCTCTTACACTGTTGGTGGTAGCCACTTTGGAGAACAGTGTGGAGATTCCTCAAGAAATTAAAAATAGAGCTTCCCTATGGCCCTGCAATTGCACTAATGGGTATTTACCCCAAAGATACAGATGTAGTGAAAAGAAGGGCCATCTGTACCCCAAAGTTTATAGCAGCAATGGCCACGGTCGCCAAACTGTGGAAAGAACCAAGTTGCCCTTCAATGGACGAATGGATAAGGAAGATGTGGTACATATACACTATGGAGTAATATGCCTCCATCAGAAAGGATGAATACCCAACTTTTGTAGCAATATGGACGGGACTGGAAGAGATTATGCTGAGTGAAATAAGTCAAACAGAGAGAGTCAATTATCATATGGTTTAACTTATTTGTGGAGCATAACAAATAGCATGAAGGACAGGGGAGATGGAGAGGAAAAGGGAGTTGAGGGAAATTGGAAGGGGAGATGAACCATGAGAGACTATGGACTCTGAAAAAAAACCTGAGCGTTTTGAAGGGGCGGGGGGTGGGAGGTTGGGGGAACCAGGTGGTGGGTATTAGAGAGGGCACGTATTGCATGGAGCACTGGGTGTGGTGCTAAAACAATTAATACTGTTACACTGAAAAGAAATAAATTTTTTTTAATTAATCTGCATAAGATAGAATGTAGGAATAAAAATATTGTCCAAAAATGACTTCTATGATCAGGAATAAAAGCACATTTAAATGTGGTTTTCAGAAATTAAGAACTTCAGATTGTAGATAATTTAACATGAAAAAATTTGAGATGGCCCCTCCTTTGATCCAGGTCAAGGTTTAAAAATCAGAGTCCTCTGGGGTTATGGACATTGGGGGAGGGTATGTGGTATGGTGAGTGCTGTGAAGTGTGTAAACCTGGCGCTTCACAGACCTGTACCCCTGGGGCTCATAATACATTATATGTTAATACAAAAATAAAAAAAAATTATTTAAAAAAAGAAATTAAAAGAACAATAATCATAAGAACGAGTTAAAAAAAAGTTGTATCTATGAAATATATAGGTTTTAGGGCATATTGGGAACTTAATATATTGTTTACCCCGATGTTGGGGTTTTACAGTTTTATGGGGACCGTTTGGTGTTTATCCTCCTGTTCTTTTGGCTTGCCTTCTGTGGAAGGGGCATGTTGCACTGTTTTTCAGGCAGTCTTGCTTGGGTTAGTCATCCTGCTCCCTATGAAGGGGCTAGGCTCTGTGGAAACAGGTGTTTCAGTCTTTTGCTGTCCAGTGGTTTTGTTCTTTGGTGGCTTTTTGTGGCTTCTTGGAGGTTTAGTGAAAAAGCAAACTGCACCCAGAACTCTGGCTCAGAGAGAAGCCTCAGTCTTCTCCCCTCTGAGTGGTCCAGAACACACAAACTCCCCCACTGCAAACTCTGCTGAGCACTGCAACCTCCTGCAGGCCATGCACATCCCCAGGCATGGTCTCAGTTGTTGCCTGAGGCACCCGCTTGTCTCTGCAGCCCTGTGCCACTAAAACCGTGATATTGGCCCAGAGTGTCTGCTTCCAGTGGCTGCCTTTGTCAGGACTGTTGTCTGGGGACCAGGCCCATGTTGGGTGCACTCAGACCCCATGGTTGCCCAGGTCTCAGAAGACTGCCACCACTACCAAGGGATCCTGACCAGAGATCTCACTGTGTTCTCTCAGGCACTGGCTGGGAGCTCCAGACCATCAGCTAGTCCTACAGACCACTGGCTAGCACCCAAACCAAGCTCTCTCAGGGGCAGGAAAGGAGTGTGCTCAGACCCCAGTCATGTAATGCATGCAGAGAACAAAAGGCTGTGGTTCTAGAAAATGCTGGCTGGCACCCATACCTGGGCTCTCTCAGGTAGGGGCGGAAGTGCACCAGACAAGCGTTGGTGCAAGCTGTGGAAACTGAGGGCTCAGGGATCACAGACTGGAGGCACTGCCACACTCTTTGGCATGGATGGTCTCTGGCAGTGGCCATCCTGGGAATGTAGGCTTAGGCTCCTGCCCATGACCTCCCAACTCCACCAGTTGCCCCTTAAGATCTTTTGCTATTTCTCAGTGATTGTTACCAGACCTCAAGTTAATGCTGTTCCCCAATCACAGAACACTTTAATGTTGAGGTATTACTTCCCAATGGACCACTTCTGGTGGCTCCCTCTGCATCTGCTTATCCTCCAATATCAATCCAAACATTTCCACTCTGCTTTACCTCTCCAGTGATGTATCTGTCCCCATAGGGATTCAGAAGTGTATAATATTACATCTCAGGCTGATTTCATAGATATTCAGAGTGTTCTGGTAGCTATTTAGCTCATTTTAGGGGACCAGTTGAAACAGGGTCTCCTCCTTCTCCACCATCTTGCGCCACCTCCAGTTCTTCTCTCTTCCAAATCAACTCTGCCGTTCCTACATTCCAGGAAATGCTCCCGCTCCCTTTCTCCAAAGTTCTAGTTGTGCATTTTTGCTCTCTCAATCATTGGATTGATTTCTTGGGTGTTCAAAGAGATTTGATGTTAACTGAGGTATGTTCCAGGGACAAGGCAAGCCTAGGATTTCCCTACTCCTCTGACATCTTACCTCTTCCATGAAGCTCAATTTAGTGTGTGTGTGTGTGTGTGTGTGTGTGTGTATGTGTGTGTGTTTTCCCCCTCTCTTCCTCTCCTCCCTTTTTAGCCTTCTGTTCCAGGGACACGATAGCACCTTAAACTCCTGATGAGGGAAATTGGCAGCACACCCCATTCCTGTCAAAACCAACGAGATCCTGTATTTCTTTATAAAATACCCCAGCCTCTTCTTCTGGGAAGGTTTGAAGTTTTTGAAGGCCAAAGGTGCTGCAGCTTCCTTTCCGTGGAAAGCAATAAAGCCATTGTTCCTCTTTTCCTAACCTCTGTCTCTGCATTATATTATGGATCCAAAGCTCAGAGCTCGGTATCCCACACACACACACACAAAAACAGACTTTGAGGGACCCTGTTAATCACTGTCTTAAGAATATAGAGATCTATTGCTGTCTTCCTTTTTGCTCTTGCTGTATTTGAAATAATGATTTTCTGTAGTGGTCTGCTTTCTTTCTGTCTTCTGTTTATCTATTGTAGGGTTTTGCTTTGGCCACCGTGAGGAATACTTGCCAGATCTTAGAGCTAGAACTGTGTTCTATGCTGATAACTGTAGTCACAAGTAAGAACCCTATACTTTAACTCCTCCCTTTATGTTTTTGATATCACAATTTACATATTTTATATTGTGTATCCAGTAACAAAACATTTTAAGTATAATGTCAATTCTTTGATTTCTTTGTTGTACTTCTATAGTAAAGTAATTAGTTTTAGGCTATTTTGAATCTTACTATCTACTTACTTTTAACAGTATATTCTATATTTTTATATTACTAGTTAGCTCCTTTCATTAAGCCTGAAGAACTTAATTTAGCATTTCTTTAAAGAGAGATCTAGTGATGATGAGGCCTTCTCTGACCCTCTTTTTGTTTGTGAGTGTCTGTATCCTACCACATTCTCTAAAGGCAACTATTCTGGGAAAAATATTCCTGATGGGTAGTTGTTTTCTTTTAGCGCTTCAGCATATCACTCTTTTCATAATTTTTATTCCCACTGTGATACAATTTAAGCTTTATGCCTTCTTTCAATACAGCAAAATCTTTGATGTGACAGTCTCCCTTTTGCTTTTGCTAGCTAGTGATGAATGTTCAAGTTTCTGTTTTTTTCTCAGGCCTGCAGATATTTTAAAATATTTTATTTTTATTTATTTGACAGTCAGAGATCACAAGTAGGCAGAGAGGCAGGCGGAGCGGGGAACAGACTCCCCGCTGAGCATAGAGCTTGATATGGGGCTTGATCTCAGGGCCCTGGAATCATGAACTGAGTTGAAGGCAGAGGCTTCAACACACTGAGCCACTCAGGTGACCCAGGACTGCAGATTTGAGCCACCTTTCTACATATATTCACATGCTATTTATGAAAGCTCACTCATGTTGCTAACAGGAACACCCAGGAAACTGGCCAAGGGTGGTGTGTTTGTGGTGAGGTATGTGGAACCCCAAATGCGCCCGTGTGCCAGTTCAGAGATCCACAGGTAAGACATCCCCATAGGTTAGGTGTTGGGATCCTGATGGAGCCTATAATGCAGTTAATGGGATGTCCCTCTCATAACTCTTCCAAATCCTGCTGAATTTCTTCCAATCACCACTACCTGTGATGAATTGCTACCAATCTTTTCATCAGGGACTCTTTATTTTATTTTATTTTTAACAACTTTATCTCTGTGGTTCGAGACTTCCTGATATCTTCTGTGTTTTTCTGATGTACAGTGAGTATCCTGGCTGCTCCTTTCAGTCCTCCATCAGTGTGTTACATGTAGAGATTTCCCTTCTATTGCCTGGCCATGATCATTTCTTGTTCTTTTTTGTTGGCATCAATTGATTCTTCCATCTTTTCTTTGGATCTAGGTCTCTGTCTTCTTCTCTGTATTTGAAAAGCCCATTCTGTTTTCTAGCCTGCAGGTAATTTCTTTAAGAAGAAGAAATCATGGAGTGCCCAAGGGCTGGCCCTTGAGGGAATCTCGGGTGTGTGTGGCATGCATGCTCTCTGCTGTGGTGTTTTGGCTGTCCCCTGTCATTGAGTAAAGTCATCTGCAGAGACTCTCCTTGCCTGCCCTTTGGAGTGATTGGTGTCTTGGCTGAATATGGTGAGGTTTAGCTAGGTGGGCTCTGGTGTGCCTGTGAAAGGAGACATGCAACCAACTCAACAGAACAAAGGCCTGTGGAATGCTGTGGTCAGGAGAGAGCATGTGGGCAGGGCTCTCTTCTAGTCCCCTACAGGAGAGTCTGTTCTCCTGGGACTAAGCAACTTAAACTGAGGAAGGCAGTCCCCCCAGTGTTCCATGGTTGGGTCTTCGTGTTTGCAGGTGAGGGAGCTAATGTCCTCACCATCCTGTCTTTGGCCAGAAGCTCAGTTTTATGCTGCTGGTGTGAATGCCCAAAATTTCATTTGCCCACATCAAGTCATCTCCATGAACACTGTCTCTCACGGATGCACTGCCAGAACCCACGATCTTCCCACTGTGTCTCCCGGTATTGTCTCTGATCATGGTTTCCAGGCTGTCTGCATCTGGTTGCTTGTCGGTGTCCTCTCCAGGAGAAACATAGTGTTTTCTCGAGTCTATGTCTGCTAAGCCTGCTTATCTGAAATCTCCGGGCCTCAAGACCCTTTGGTGGAAAGAACTCGTGCCATTCAGACCCTCTGCTGGTCACATCCAATGGCTTTGGGAAACATGGTCCTTATGGGTTCCCATTGTGTTCCTCTTTCCTGTGCCTTTGTCTTTTGCATTGGCTAACTACCCTCTGAAGCACCAACCGCCCACAACTCCCCTAAGCCATGTCTCCAATCTTCTTCCATAGTCTCTGCAACTACTTTTCTCTTTTGCTGTGGAGTTTGATTTGTAGGCTTTGGGTCATTTTCCACCATGATGCACTTGAGGTGGTAATCTTCCAATTGTGTTCATGGCTGAAGACAAGCCTGGATTTCCCAGACACTACTACCATCTCACTGTCCTCCAAAGGCCCTGCAGACTCTTACCGAGGCATTAGCAAGAATGAATTCTTGCCACTTGCCTCATGTGGTAGAGTTGTGGAGAGCATTAGGCTAAGTCACATCTATCAGTCACAGATAGACAAATAACATACGATTTCACTCTCTCATGGTCATCAAGAAACATGTGAAAAAGCAAGGGAAAAAGAGACAAACAATACGACTCTAAACAGGCACACACAATTTTGTGTTTGTTTGAAGCCAGGTTAGTGAGAATACATGTTTATAAAAGAGGACTGAATGGGACATTCTTTGCAGGAAATGTGGCTGAAAGTGATGGAATGTGAGTTTTCAAGGCATATCAATTTGAATTGCTATCCAAAAAACACCGACTTCCTATCTCTTGAAATTTCATTATAAGTGTTATGTGAAACACACACACACACACACACACGCACAGATAAGACACAGAAAATCTGGGGAGGAAGTGAGGAATCACACCAAAGGAAGCAAACCCCAAAGAAATTTACATAAAGGGGAAAGGCACAGAGAATCCAAGTCAGAAACCAACCAAAATGAGAAAGTTAACTTCTTACCTATCAATGATTAGTTCAAGTATTCAGGACTAAATTCTCCTATCACTACAAACAGATTGTTGGACAGGATGAAAATTAAAAAAAAAAGAAAAAAGAAAAAACAGCAAAAAATATCAACAAGAAGAGAGCAAAAACAAAAGATGCTTGACCTTATGTTGCCCATTCGAGATTTCCTTCGACTATAAAGATACACATAGCTTGAAAGTGAAGGAACTGGGAAGACATAGGTTATGCAATTGGCAAGGAGAAGAGAGCCAAAGTGATTGTGCTTATGGCAGACAGAGAGATTTAATACCTTCGAGAGACAAAAGATTACCAGAAGGTGTTTTGTCTCGATGGAGCATCAAAACATCAGAAACTTGGAAGAATTGCCAACATATACACCACCAACATGGGTGTATCTAAATGCTGGAAGGGAGATGGGGACCACAATCCATTATTGTTGGTGACGACGATATCCACTTTCAGCACAGGACAGATCATCCAGATGCAAAGGTGGTAAGGAATAACAGACGTCATCATGGGCTCTCTACACCACCTGAGATTTGGGGAAACATGCATAAGATTGTGTCTCTGAGGACCATAAGAATAGTTCTTCCCAAGGGCAGACCTAGCATTGTCCCTCACAGATCCTGTGCTGGAGTCCAAATCCAGACGTAATTAATAGAAGAGAATTCAAATCCTATCTTGTATACTGAGGACCACGAAGGTATGAAAACGGAAAGAAATCACTTACAAATGGGAAACACAGCAAGCCTCTAATAGGTGGAAAACACAACACACTCCCGAATTAGCAATGAATCAAAGAACGAAAATCAAAAGGAAGGTCAGAAAGTACCTTGAACAAAGGAAAGTAAAGAAACTTATAGGATGATGCCAAAACATTTTATGAGGAAAGAATATAGGGTTAAATGTGTGTATTTCCAAAAATTAAAAACACTGAAAAAGAGCAACCTAACGTGATGCCATAAGGAACTAGTAAAAGAAGAAACGAACTCCAAAGTTAACAGAAAAAAATGAAATAATACATATGACCATCGAAATAAAAGAAATACAAACAAACCAATAGGAAAAAATCAGGAGAACTCACATGTCAGTTTTGAAAACTTTAACAAACTGGAGGAGCCATTACCTGGATAGAACAGGGAGACAAGCATACAGCTCAAAGTATGAGACCACATGAGAACTGATAGAAAGGGAAAAAAAATAACCTAAAAGACCCCTCTACACAATTATGCCAGCAAATCCAAAAACTGAGAGAAAAGGATAAATTCCAAGACACATATCAACTCCCAAGGTTAGGTCAGGAACCCTACAAAATCTGAATTCTCTAGTAGTGACTAAAGCACTTGAAGCAGTAATCAAACACCTCCCAACACACAGAAGACCAGGTCCAAATCATTTTCCTGGTCTACTTTTCTAGACCTTTAAGGAAGGCAATGTCGTTTCTTCTCATGGATTCCAAAAATAGAGGAGGCGGGTAGACTCTAATTTACAAGTGTAAAGACCCAATTCGGATAAGGACATTATAGGAAACAAATTCCATGCCATTTTAATAAGTAAAGATAATAAAAATATAATTCTTTCCTTTTCTCTGTCAGTCCTCACCTGCTTTTGCAAGGGACAGTTTGTTTTAATTTTAATTTTTTTTGTTATGTTGAGGAAGCCAGGCTTTCATCCATCATACGTTTTTGACAGAGTATTCACAGATGCTTTAGTTCCATATACAACCGAGTGCTCATCCCAATAGAGGCCACAACTCCTCAACATCCATTAACCCGTTCCCTCATTCCCTGCATGTCTCTCTTTTCTGTAACCCTCAGCTTGGTTCTCAGAGTCCTGAGTCACTCCTGGTTTGTCTCCTTCTCTGACTTCTTCCCCTTAACTTTTCCCTTCCTTCTACTAAGGGCCATGGTATTCCTCCTGGGGCACATATGAGGGAAGCCATGTGATATTTACCTTTGCTTGCCTTTTTCATTTTGCATCACCCAGTCCTGTGCCATTCGTGTCAATGCAAGTACCAGGGGTTCATCCTCTCTGATGTCTGAGGAGTACTCTGTTGCCAATATGGACCACACCTTCTTATCCACTAGTCTTTGAAAGGGCATTGTGGCTCAATCAACAGTTCTCCTCAAGGGGGCATTGCAGACCATTGATATAGATCGTTCCTTTTCCTCTAATTGAAGAGACTTGGTCAACATGGCTATAGCCATTACCACAGCAGGTAGAGTTAACTAATGATGACAAGGAATGCTGTCCAGGGCTCTTCCTTAGGGTTAGCTGTCATGCAGAGTGTCACTCTCCTTGAAGCATTTGCAAAGGTGTTTAAGGTAAAACCAGGTAGACAGAGCCCTAATCCCTTATGACTAGTGTTTCCGAACACTAGATGAGGACACAGAGAGCACAATACATCCATGCCCTAACATTTTTCCTTGAAAAGGGACTTTCTGTCCCTTAGTCATCACTGACCCATAGGGAAAAGATGTTAAGAAAGGACTCTCTCACCCACAGGATGACAAGCCTCACATAGAGCTGATGATACCCAAGACACCTCACTGTTTCTTGAGATCTCTAGAAATTGCAGTTGCAATAGGTAAACCTTGTCATCTCTGGAGAAATGTTGGCCTAAAGGATTGTATACCGAATGTCATTTTCTTTTCTCTTTGCCTAGAAAGGGGAAGTGGGAAATTAACACACAAGACAACCTGAGTTCTTCTTGATCAAGCTCAGAGGGCTCTTTTTCTGTCCTTCCCGGGGCTTCCTACCTAAAGCCATAGGACTCAAAGGTCATGAGAGGGGGACTGCTGCTTCAGTGAAGCCGGCTTCTGTGATGTCACAAAGCTTTGAGGTCATAGCAACCAGTCCTCCCCAAAACATGCCTAATCCTGGGGTATTCCTAAATAAACTCATTGTGCTGTTAAAATAACTGGAGTTTTTATTTAACATTGGTATCTCCATTTCGTAGATTAGAAACTAAGACCTACATGGGTTAAAAACAAACCAAAAAACCAACAAACAAACAAAAACAGAACAGCTTCTCTTAACATTATTTCATTTGGGACATAGTCCTACTTTCAGATAGGTAAATTCTTGTGTAATATCTACCATATTTTCACTCTGTTCTTTCCCATGAGGGAAAAGTTGATGCTATGCAGCCATTAAGAAGTTTATGAAAACCTATGTGTTTTATGTGGAAAGACATCTCTAACATATCATTGATGAAGAAAAACAGATTGTAAATTTAATATTTAAAGTAATATGTATGTCCACACATGCATGAAAGTATCAGAAATATTACACAGGAAACTGTTAACAGTGTATAAGTATGGAAGCGCGGAGTCGGAGTCTCTAAAATATACCCAGGATTTTTTTTTTTTTTTTTTTTTTTTTTTTTTTTTTGGCGGTGGAAGATGGTGGAGGAATAGTGGACCTTATTACAGCCAGTCTCTTGATTTCAGTTGGTTATCTACCAAAGCATTATGAAATCCCATGAAACTATCCTGAGAAGTAATAACATATATCTGGATCTCTACAAGCAAAAATCTTTGGTAGTCTTGCAGTATGAAGGGTAGAGACCTATTTCTGCACACAGATACCGGACGGTAAACAAAAGTGGAAGGGACCCACCATATGCTGGTGCTGGCAAGGTGATACAATACAGAAGCACAAAAGTCTCCTGTGCTGGGCCTGGGCACAGACTCACATTCAGGTGTGGTGTCAGAAGTACTTCAGTCAAGTCCCCAGACAGGATCCAGGAGCTGCAGGTGCATGTAAATGGACCAGGGGTGGCTCGTGGTTTTAGAAGCACAAAGGGAAGAGATGGATCCATTTTTTGGCCCACTTCTGGGCCTGTTGTTGTGGGATGAACCACCAGTGAGACAGTGGTTTTTATCAGCACAAGTAGAAATGAAGACTCTGTGTCCTGGAGGGCTCAGTGAAGATCAGACTACAATTTCTCTGCTCTTTGGGCATAGGTTTGAGTCAGCTGCTTCTTCTCTGACACTCAGAACATATGTGGAAGCTCAAATAAAAAGGTTTTCACTGAGCCTACCAACCAGACAGGGGAGAAGACAATTCTGCCCAAGGGATTGACTGAGTAACAGCACAACAGAACTCTCCCCAGAAGACAGGCTGGAAGAACAAGAGGATGACAACCCTAGAGTCCCTCTAAAACAGGTGCATCGTGCTTGGTTCATGGTTAATATTGTGGATTGTAGATTCCCTTAACCACCCCTCAAGAGCGTGACTAAGAGGAGAAATCCCTATGAAGAAAAGAGCCAGACAATATGATCTCTGCCCCAGAGCAAATGGATATGGATACAAGCAAGAAAAATAGAGAAATACTTCAGGGTTACAATTAAGAAGTCAATATCTAGGCTTGAGAAAAATATTGGTAACAACATAGACTCGTAAGGATGCAAATGAGATCAAATCAGTCCGGACTTATAAATACTATGAATGAAATGCAGTCTAAACTGGATACTCTGACTGCCAGGGTAAATGAGGCAGAAGAATGTTTTAGTGAGCGATTATATAAGATGGTAGAAATGAGGGAAACCCAGGGAGCCTGGGAAAAACAGCTTGAAACCCAAGAGATCAGACTGAGAGAGGTTAATGATGCCATGAAATGTTCCAATGTCAGAATTATTGGGATCCCTGAGGGGTTGAAGAGAGAGAGAGGTCAAAAAGATATATTCAAGCAAATTCTAGCTGAGAACGTTCCTAATCTGGGGAAGGAAACAAGCATTCATGTCTAAGAGGGAGAGAGGACCCCTTCCAAGGTCAATGTCAACAGATCAATACCCCGACATATAATAGCACAACTTGCAAATCTTAGATCCAAGGAAACAATCCTGAAAGCAAATAGGGGAAAGAGATTTCTTATGAACAGAGGGAGAAATATCAGACTAATATCAGAGTTGTCCACGGAGACCTGGCAAGCCAGCAAGGGGTGGCAAGACATATTCAGGGTACTAACTTAGAAGAACATACAGCCAAGGATACTTTGAGTGAGGCTGTCATTCAGAATGGATGGAGAGATAAGGAGCTTTCAAGACCAGCAAAAACTAAAAGAGTATGTGACCACCAAGCCAGTCCTGCAAGAAATATTAAGGGGTTTGTATAAAAGAAGAAGAACCCCAAGGCTAATATAGACCATAAATTTGCAGAGACAAGTATAAAAACAGGGACTCCATAGGCAACATGATGGCACAAAATCAAATCTTTCAGTTGTCACTCTCAACATGAACAGCCTAAACATTCCCATGAAAAGGCACAGCATTGCATTTTGGATAAAAAAAAAACATGATCCATCCTTATGTTGTCCACAAGAGAGTCATTTTAAACCTAAAGATACATCCAGACTGAACATGAGGGAATGGAGAACTATTTTCCATCCCAACAGTCCTCAAAAGTGAGCTGGGGTAGCAATTCTCATATCAGACAATTTAGGTTTTAAGTAAAGACTGTATTCAGAGATACAGAGGCATATGGTATCATTCTTAAAGGGTGTACCCAACACCCTTTAGGGTGACTTAACAATTGTAAATATAATTCTATCTCTTTCTCAATTTGTGTTCTCTTTTGCTCACTCAGTTTATGTCTCAAATGATAAATAAATAAAATCTCTTTTAAAAAAGAAAGAAATAAAAATACCCAACAAAATTGAAGAATACAATAATTGAAATAAGCAATAATCTAGAAGGAATGAATAAATGGTACATTAGAAGACAGGGAAGAATGGATCAGTGATCTGGGAGACAGGATTATGGAAACCGTTTAAGTTGAGGAACAGGAAGAAAAAATAATTTTAGAATGAGGACAGTTGGGACAGCATCAAGTATAATAACATTCACATTATCAGGAGCCCAGAAGAAGAGGAAGAAAGGACCAGAAAACTTACTTGATGAAATAAGAGCTGAAAATTTCCATAATCTGGAAATTGAAACAGAAAACCAAGCTTAGGAAACACAGAGAACCTTAAACACGATGATCTGAAAGAGTCCACATGAGGACATATAATAATTAAGAAGGTGAAGATCAAATGTCAATTAAAAAAATCAAAAGATAAAAATGACTAATTGTATACAAAAGAAATTGCTTAAGGCTATCAGCTGATGTTCCAGAATAGGAGAGAGCAGCATGATATATTCAAAGTGCTAACAGATAAAGCCTACAAATATTCTACCCATAAAGGTGACCAGAATTGATGAAAAGGAGATAGAAGTTTGTCAGATGAATAAAAATTAAGAATTCATCATCAATATATTGGTACTACAAGAAAAGTTAAAAGGATTTCTTTAAGTGGAAAAAAATCATAACTAGAAATTTAAAAAAAAGTAAGAAAAAATCTCACACTAAAAAAAATACAGTAAATGTAATGTATCAGCTATGTAGAACTGTGGTATAAAGGTTACAACATAGAGTAAATTATACTCTACAAATGTTAATTAAGCATTACACAAAGTAGGGACACCTGGCTCAGTCAGTTAAGGGCTGCCATTGGCTCAAACCATGATCCCAGGATTCTGGGATCAAGTCCTGCCTCAGGCTCCTTGCTCAGTAGGGAGCCTGCTTCTTCCTCTCTCTGCTGTCCCCTGCTTATTCTCTCTCTCTCTCTCACACACACACAAATAAATAAATAAAATATTTTTAAGGGGCAGTTATACAAAATAAATGATGTAAAATATGACATCAAATATATAAAATATGGAAGAGGGAGTAAGAATATAATGCTTTTAATATGTGTTTTAACTTAGGTGACCATAAACCTCAATTAGATTTCTATATATGCAGGTGTACTACATGTTCCTCTTGCTAATCACCAAAAAAAAAAAAAAGAAAGAAAAGAAAAAAAAGGAGAAATTGCACCGAACATAATTTTAAAAAGTCATCACATCATGATGGAAGAGAGCAAGAAAAAGAAAGGACCCAGCAGAATGAAAAAAAAAGGCAGAATGAAATGAACAAAGTGGCAATAAATATATAAAATATCAATTATTTTAAATAAATGTAAGTTCTGTTGTAAAAAGACACTGAGTGACTGAATGGACTGAAAGAAAATAAGGCCATCTATATGCTGTCTACAAGAGACTAACCTCAGACCTAAGACACATATAGTCTGAAAATAAAGGGATGAAAAAAGTATTTCATGCAAATAGAGATAAAAAGGAAATTGGGTAGCAATATCTGATATGAGACAAAATAGACTATTTATTTATTCATTTAAAACTAAGCTCCATGTGAAGCCCAAGCAGGGCTTGAATTCATGACCCTGGTATCAAGTTCTAAGCTGAGCTCAAGAGCCTGATGCTTCACCCACTGAGCCACCCAGACACCTTGAGACAAAATAGCCTTAAAAGTCAGAAGTAAGTTAGTGATATTTTTGAAATAGCATTTTGAAATTATGTTTCACATATAAAAGTTAACTGTAGTAGGAGAAAAGGTGTGCTTTAATAATATGTGTTAGATAAAGCTCTATTGAAATCTAAGGATGATTATTCTATAAATGACTGTACAGATGAGGTCAAGCATGTTATGTTTAAAAATGGAAAATCATGGAGTGCCTGGGTGGCTCAGTCAGGTAAGTGGCCAACTCTTGATTTTAGCTCAGGTCATGTTCTCAGGGTTGCACCATGTCAGGATCCAGCCTCATCGGGGAGTCTGCTTGAGATTCTCTCTCTCTCTCTCTCTTTCTCTCTCAAAGAAACAAATAAATAAATCCTTAGAAAAGAGAACACTTATCATGATGAGAACTGCCTAATGTATAGAATTGTTGAATAATTATATGGTACACCTAAAACTGGCATAACACGGAATCTAAGTTACACTTGGATAAATAAAACCAAAACAAAATGAAATATCACTTTACATCAGTCAGAATAGCTAGTATTAGAACAATCAAAACACAACAAAGTTGTGGATGCTGTCAAAGATGTGGAGAAAGTGAGATTTTGTAATTGTTTTTGAGAACAAGAAGTCATGCTTCCACTGTGTAAAACACTGTGGAGTTTCTTTGGAAAATTGAAAATAGAAATAGAATTACAATATAATCAAATATTCCACTTTTGGGTATATATTCTAAGAAAACAAAACCACCAATCTGAAGAGATATATGCATATGCACCAGCCAGTTGATTGCAGCATTATTTACAGTAGCCAAGATAGGTCTCAATATCCCCTGATAACTTAATGGATAAAAAATATATATGAAATAATACTCAATGAAATAATACCCAGCAATAAAAAAAAAAAACCTGCATCTTGCCATTTGTGACAGAGACAGACCAAGAGGATATTATGCTAAGCGAAATAAGTGAGAGACAGACAAATACCATACCATTCATTTACATGTGGAAACTTCAAAACAAAAGAAATAAGCAATCAAAACAAAACAGACTC
>NW_019154381.1:0-8470 GCF_002288905.1 Enhydra lutris kenyoni | reverse complement strand
GACACAGAGTCTTCATTTCTACTTGTGCTGATAAAAACCACTGTCTCCCTGGTGGTGCATCCCACAACAAAAGTCCCAGAAGTGGAGCCAAAGAATGGATCCATCTCTTCCCTTTGTGCTTCTAAAACCGTGAGCCACCCCTGGTCCATGTACATGCACCTGTAGCTCCTGGATCCTGTCTGGGAACTCGACTGAAGTACTTCCCCCACCACACCTGTATGTGAGTCTGTGCCCAGGCCCAGCACAGGAGACTTTTGTGCTGCTGTGTTGTATCACCTTGCCAGCACCAGTATATGGTGGGTCCCTTCCACTTTTGTTTACCTTCCGGTATCTGTGTGCAGAAATAGGTCTCTACCCTTCATACTGCAAGACTACCAAAGAGTTTTGCTTGTAGAGATCCAGATATATGTTATTACTTCTCAGGATGGTTTCCTGGGATTTCGTAATGCTTTGGTAGATAACCAACTGAAATCAAGAGACTGGTTGTGATAAGGTCCACTACTCCTCCACCATCTTCCCTCCCCCCCCCCACAAAAAAAACACCTGGGTATATTTTAGAGACTCCTACCCGACACTTCCGTACTTACACACTGTTAATAGTTTCCTGTGTAACATTTCTGATACTTTCATGTATGTGTGAACATACATATTACTTTAAATATTAAATTTACAATCTGGTTTTCTCCATCAATGATATGTTAGAGATGTCTTTCCACATAAATCACATAGGTTTTCATAAACTTCTTAATGGCTGCATAGCATCAAGTTTCCCTCATGGGAAAGAACAGAGTGAAAATATGGTAGATATTACACATGAATTTACCTATCTGAAAGAAGGACTATGTCCCAAATGAAATAATGTTAAGAGCAGCTGTTCTTATTTTGTTTGTTTGTTTTTTGGTTTGTTTTTAACCCATGTAGATGCTAGTTTCTAATCTACGAAATGGAGATACCATTGTTAAATAAAAACACCAGTTATTTCAACAGCACAATGAGTTTATTTAGGAATACCCCAAGATTAGGTGTGTTTTGGGGAGGACTGGTTGCTATGACCTCAAAGCTTTGTGACATCACAGAAGCTGGCTTCACTGAAGCAGCAGTCCCCTCTCATGACCTTTGAGTCCTATGGCTTTAGGTAGGAAGCCCTGGGAAGGACAGAAAAAGAGCCCTCTGAGCCTGACCAAGAACTCAGGTTGTCTTGTGTGTTAATTTCCCACTTCCCCTTCCTAGGCAAAGAAAAAAGAAAATGACATTCAGTATACCATCCTTTAGGCTAACATTTCTCCAAAGATGACAAGGTTTACCTATTGCAACTGCAATTTCTAGAGATCTCAAGAAACAGTGAGGCCTCTTGGGTATCATCAGCTCTCTGTGAGGCTTGTCATCCTGTGGGTGAGAGAGTCCTTTCTTAACGTCTTTTCCCTATGGGTCAGTGATGACTAAGGAACGGAAAGCCCCTTTTCAAGGAAAAATGTTAGGCATGGATGTATTGTGCTCTCTGTATCCTCATCTCTGAACTAGTGTTTGGAAACACTAGTCATAAGGGATTAGGGCTCTGTCTACCTGGTTTTACCTTAAATACCTTTGCAAAGAATTCAAGGAGAGTGACATTCTACATGAGAGCTAACCCTTAAGGAAGAGCCCTGGACAGCACTCCTTGTCATTATTAGTTAACTCTACCTGCTGTGGTAATGGGTATAGCCATGTTGACCAAGTCTCTTCAATCAGAGGAAAAGGAAAGGTCTATATCAATGGTCTGCAATGCCCCCTCGAGGAGAACTGTGGATTGAGCTGCATTGCCTTTGCAAAGACTAGTGGATAACAAAGGTGTGGTCCATATTGGCAACAGAGTATTCCTCAGACATCAGGGAGGATGAACCCCTGGTACTTGCATTGACACGAATGGCACAGGACTGGGTGATGCAAAATGAAAAAGGCAAGCAAAGGGAAATATCATATGGCTTCCCTCATATGTGCCCCAGGAAGAATACCATGGCCCTTAGTAGAAGGAAGGGAAAAGTGAAGGGGAAGAAGTCAGAGGAGGAGACAAACCAGGAGTGACTCAGGACTCTGAGAACCAAGCTGAGGGTTACAGAAAAGAGAGACATGCAGGGAATAAGGGAACTGGTTAATAGGTGTTGAGGAGTTGTGGCATATATTGGGATGAGCACTAGGTCGTCTATGGAACTAAAGCATCAGTGAATACTCTGAAGGATGATAGCTTGGCTTCCTCAACATAACAAAAAAAATTAAATTAAATTAAGACAATCTGGCCCTTGCATAAGCAGGTGAGGACTGACACAGAAAAGGAAATAATTATATTTTTTATTATCTTTACTTATTAAAATGGCATGGAATTTGTTTCCTAAAATGTCCTTATCAGAATTGGGTCTTTACACTTGTAAATTAGAGTCTACTCACCTCCTCCATTTCTGGAATCGATGAGAAGAAACGACATTGCATTCATTAAAGGTCTAGAAGAATAGACCAAGAAAATGATTTGGACCTGGCCTTCTTTGTGTTGGGAGGTGTTCGATTACTGCTTCAAGTGCTTTAGTCACTACTAGAAGCTCAGATTTTGTAGGGTTCCTGAACTAATCTTGGGAGTTGATATGTGTCTTGGAATTTATCCTTTTCTTTCAGTTTTCGGATTTGCTGGCATAATTGTGTAGAGGTGTCTTTTAGGTTATTTTTTTCCCTTTCTATCAGTTCTCATGTGGTCTCATATTTTGAGCTATATGCTTGTCTTCCTGTTATATCCAGGTAACGGCTCCTTCAGTTTTTTAAAGTTTTCAAAACTGACATGTGAGTTCTCCTGATTTTTTCCTATTGGTTTGTTTGTATTTCTTTTATTTCGATGGTCATATGTATTATTTCATTTTTCTGTTAACTTTGGAGTTCATTTCTTCTTTTCCTAGTTCCTTATGGCGTCACGTTAGGTTGCTTTTTTTTGGAGTTTTTGATTTTTGGAAATACACGCATTTAACCCTATATTGTTTCCCCATAAAATGTTTTGGCATCATCCCATAAGTTTATTTACTTTCCTTTGTTCAAGGTACTTTCTGATTTTCCTTTTGATTTTCATTCTTTGATTCATTGCTGGTTCGGGAGTGTGTTGTGTTTTCCACCTATTAGAGTCTGGCTGTGTTTCCCATTAGTAAGTGATTTCTTTCCGTTTTCATACCTTCGTGGTCGTAAGTATACAAGATAGGATTTGAATTCTCTTCTATTAATTACGACTGGATTTGGACTCCAGCACAGGATCTGTGATAGACAATGCTAGGTCTGCCCTTGGGAAGGACTATTCTTATGGTCTTCAGAGACACAATCTTATTCATGTCTCCCCAAAGCTCAGGTGGTGTAGAGAGCCCATGATGACGTCTGTTATTTCTTACCACCTTTGCATCTGGATGATCTGTCCTGTGCTGAAAGTGGATGTTGTCGTCCCCAACGATATTGGATTGTGGTCCTCATCTCCCTTCCTTTCTGTTAATATGCTTCCAGCATTTAGACACACCCATGTTGGTGGTGTATATGTTGGCAATTCTTCCAAGTTTCTGATGTTTTGATGCTCCATCAAGACAGAACACCTTCCGGTAATATTTTGTCTCTCGAAGGCATAAAATCTCTCTGTCTGCCATAGGCACAATCACTTTGGCTCTCTTCTCCTTGCCAATTGCATAACCTATGTCTTCCCAGTTCCTTCACTTTCAAGCTATGTGTATCTTTATAGTCAAAGGAAATCTCTTAGGGACAACATAAGGTCGAGCTTCTTTCGTTTTTGCACTTTTCTTGTTGTTTTTTTTTTTCCTTTTTTTTTTTTTTTTTTTTTTTTTTTTTTTTTTTTTTAATTTTCATCCTGTCTAACAATCTGTTTGTAGTGACAGGAGAATTTAGTCCTGAATACTTGAATTAATCATTGGTAGGTAAGAAGTTAACTTTCTCATTTTGGTTGGTTTCTGACTTGGATTCTCTGTACCTTTCCCCTTTATGTTATTTTCTTGTGGTTTGCTTACTTTAGTGCGATTCCTCACTTCCTCCCCATCTTTTGTGTGTCTTATCTGTGTGTGTGTGTGTGTGTGTGTGTGTGTGTGTGTGTCTGTGTTTCACATAACACTTATGATGAAATTTCAAGAGATAGGAAGTCGGTCTTTTTGGATAGCAATTCAATTTGATGTGCCTTGAAAACTCACATCCATCACTTTCAGCCATATTTCCTGCAAAGAATGTCCCATTCAGTCCTCTTTTATAAACACGTATTCTCACTAACCTGGCTTCAAACAAACACAAAATTTTGTGTGCCTGTTTAGAGTCGTATTGTTTGTCCCTTTTTCCCTTCTTTTTCACATTTCTTGACTACCATGAGAGAGTGAAATAGTATGTTATTTGTCTATCTGTGACTGATAGATGTGACGTAGCCCAATGCTCCCCACAACTCTGCCACATGAGGCAAGTGGCAAGAATTCATTCTTGCTTATGGCTGGGTATGAGTTTGCAGTACCTATGGAGGAGAATGAGATGGTAGTAGTGTCTGGGAACTCCAGGCTTGTCTTCAGCCATGAACACAACTGGAAGATTACCACCTCATGTGCATCAGAAATTGACCCAAAGCTTACAAGTAAAACTCCACAGCAAAAGAGAAAAGAAGTTGCAGAGACTATGGAAGAAGATTGGAGACATGACTTAGGGGAGTTGTGGGTGGTTGGTACTTCAGAGGGCAGTGAGCCAATGCAAAAGACAAAGGCACAGGAGAGAGGAGCACACTGGGAACCCACAAGGAGCATATTTCCAAAGCCATTGGCAGTGACCAGCAGAGGGTCTGAAAGGCACGAGTTCTTGCCATCAAAGGGTCTTGAGGCCTGGAGATTTCAGATCAGCAGGCTTGGCAGACATAGACTCGAGAGAACAGTGTGTTTCTCCTGGAGAGGACACTGACAAGCAACCAGTGCAGACAACCTGGAAACCATGATCAGAGGCAATACTGGGAGACACAGTGTGAAGATGGTGGGTTCTGGCAGTGCATCGGTGAGAGGCAGTGTTCGTGGAGATGACTCGATGTGGGCAAATGAAATTTTGGGCTCTCACACCAGCAGCATAAATACTGAGCTACTGGCCAAAGACAGGATGGTGAGGACATTAGCTGCCTCACCTGCAAACATGAAGTCCCAGCCATGGAACACTGGGGAGACTGCCTTCCTCAGTCCAAGTTGCTTAGTCCCAGGAGAACAGACTCTCCCATAGGGGACTAGAAGAAAGCCCTGTACAGATGCTCTCTCCTGACCACAGCATTCTGCAGGCCTTTGTTCTGTTGAGTTGGTTGAACGTCTCCTTTCACAGGCACACCAGTGCCCACCAAGTTAAGCCTCACCATATTCAGCCAAGACACCAAACACTCCAAAGGGCAGGGAAGGAGAGCCTCTGCAGATGACTGGCCTCAAGGAGAGGGGACAGTCAAAACACAACAGCAGAGGGCATGCATGCCACACACACCTGAGACTCCCTCAAGGGCCAGCCCTTGGGCACTCCGTGATCTCTTCTTCCTAAAGCAATTACCCTCAGGCTAGAAAAGAGAATGGGCTTTTCGAGTACAGAGAACAAGGCAGAGACCTAGGGGAGACAAGATGGCGGGGAAGTAGGAGGAGGCACCTTTTCAACCTGTACCCTAAAGTGAGCTGATTACCTACCAAAGAACTCTGACCACCCATGAAAACAGCCTGAGACCAGAATTATACATGTCTGAATCTCTATAGGGGCAGAAGACGCCAGTGGGCAGGTAAAGCGGAGTGGGAACTTCGGACTGATATCCCAAGATAAACAAAAGGGGGAGGGAGCCACCAGAGGCAACTGATTGGAAAGTAATACACCAATCCAAGAGTGCCCTGCATCTGGGGACCAGCATTAACTTGGATTCTGGTTGAAAGCACTCAAAGAAAGCAAAGGATCGCAAGGGGATATTGTGGGAATCGGGGCAGCCAGGGACAGGGGCTTAAGTCCCCGGTCCCAGGACAGCCTCCCCTGGCACTGAGCCAGAGGGAGTGCAGCAGAGAAACCAGGTCTTGGTCCTGAGCTTCCAGAGCCCCCAAGATCGCGTGGGGTCCATCTCCTGGGAGGGGCTGGGAGCCTCACCAGAAGGCAGAGGCTCCAGAGCCAGAGGGCAGGTGCTACAGAGCCTGAGACAAGCCCCCCCATGCTCTTAGACCCCCACCATTACACCAGAGCCTGAAACACGCCCATGCACCCCACACACTCCCCTGAGAGAGGTGCAAGCAAGCACAGTGCTCTTAGACCCAGAAAGACCAGGCACTCCCAGCCCAGGCCAGCAGGCAAATCTCAGTGTGCTATTGCTGCTTGGAACCTCTCTGGCAGTCTGGAGCTGCCCAGACAGCCGCTGCTGCCATGATTTTGGGTACAAACAGAAGATCCTGTGTCCCCAGGGCCCGTGATTGGGAACCTGCTCTGTCAGCAGCTAAAGGGGAATTTATTTGGGCTCTGCAGCCAGACTGAGGCTTCTCTCTGAGAGGGAGGTCAGGGTGAAGTTTGCTTTCCTCTAAACCTACAAAGACCATCAAAAGCGGTCAAGGCGAGGAAAAAAAAAAAAGTGAACAAACATAAAAACCTCCAGAGAACAAAAGCCTGAAAAAACCTGTTTCCTCACAGCCCACCCCTTTGAGGGGGGCAGAGGACTTAACTCAGGGAACATCATTGACTGAAAACCCACGTGGCAGCCCTCCCCCAGAAAACCAACCAGGATATAGAAAAAAAAAAAAAAAAGAAAAACACAAGAGAACAACCACCACTACTTCATAGGACAACTTTTATTTTTAACTCGTTCCCACTAAACTGGTTCTTTTTTTATATACATAAATTTTTAACCTATTTACCATCACAGTGAGATGTCCAGTACATCAAACTCCATAATAACCTTCTACCCTGAACTTTTTGATTCATGCACCTGTGTTTTTCTTTTGCATTTCTATTATTTTTTTAACTTTTAGTTTACTTTAGTATAGTTTATTCCTTTTTTATTTTTATTTTCTAATAGTCATATAGAGTTAAACTTCAAGGTAATCCCCTTTCCCCAATCAATGCTACCCCTATAGGTAAACCAATTTTTAACACCCCTTTATCTTAGGAAAGTTGAGTCATTTAACAAAGATATCAAGATACATCCAGGAAGAATCAAAACAACCTTCCTCGCCCACACTGAGAATTTATTACCACTCTCCCACCTTTTTCTTCCGCCAGTGTTTCTGTGTTTTTGTGTTTGTCCTGATAGTATATAAATCTTATACTTGGGGTTCTTTTTGATGAGGTTCTTCCTTTATTTGCATATATATGTATTTTTTTTCTCTCTCTCTCTAGTCATATATTTTTATCAGTCTTTTTGCTTTTCTGTTTTTGTTTGTATACTTCCTATCTTACCTTGGGGCCCATTTGGGCTGAACCTTCTCTTTTATTTTCCCTTTCTTTCCTGACTCTCTCTCTCTTTCTTTTGTCTTTTTCTTTTCTTTTTCCTCTCATTTGGGTTGGGAATCCTGATTGCTCAAAAGCGTACCAGGGTGCACTTTGACTGCACCACAGTCAATACATCCAGCTACATCCATTCAGTCATCTCTCACCAAAATGACTAGGAGGAGGAATGCCCAACAGAAGAAAAATACAGAGGATGGACCTTCTGCAACAGAGCTAACGGCTATCAACATAGACAATATGTTGGAAAGAGAATTCAGGCTAACAATTATCCAGGCAATAGCTAGGTTGGAGAAACTCATGGATGACCAAACAGAATTGATTAGGGCCAATCTGAAAGCGACCAGGGAAAATGTTCACAGTGTTAGGGCTGAGCTGAAGCTACCAGGGAAGAGGTTCAGAAAGCTCTCAATGAGTTCCAATCTAATATAAATTCTCTCAAAGCTAGGGTATCTGAGACAGAAGATACAATTAGTGATCTGGAGGACAAACAGAGAGAAAGGATCAGGAGGAAGCCTGGAACAAACAGCATAGAAGCCACGAAAACAGAATCAGGGAAATAAATGATGCCATGAAACGTTCCAACGTCAGACTTATTGGAATCCCTGAAGAGGAGGAGAAAGAAAGAAGTCTAGAAGACATAGTGGAACAAGTTCTTCATGAAAATTTTCCCAATCTTGGAAATGGAACCAGCGTTCATGTACTAGAGGCCGAACGGTCTCTACCCAAGATTATGGATTCCAGAAAAACATCAAGGTGACTGATAGTCAAATTGAGGAATCATAATTGTAGATATAATCTCTTGAAAGCTGCTAGGACAAAGAGGCTCCTTACTTACAGAGGAAAGCCCATCAGAATAATGTCAGACCTGTCCACAGAGACCTGGCAAGCCAAAAACGGCTGGCAAGATATATTCAGGGCACTAAATGAGAAGAACATGCAGCCAAGATAAATTATCTAGCAAGACTGACATTCAAAATGGATGGAGAGATAAAGAGTT
>NW_019154380.1:32345-39683 GCF_002288905.1 Enhydra lutris kenyoni | reverse complement strand
CAATTTCTCAAAAAAAAAAAGTTACTTAGATTTTGATGGAAATTGAAGTGAATTTAGAGATCAGATTAGTAAGAATTTCAATACTTTATTTATTTACTTTTAGAGATTTTATTTATTTATTTGACAGAGAGAGAGTACAAGCAAAGGGTGCAGCAGGCAGAGGGAGAGGGAGAAGCAGACTCCCCACTGAGCAGGGAGCCCAAAGTGGGACTCTATCCCAAGACCCTGAGATCATGACCTAAGCTAAAAGCAGCTGCTTAACCAACTGAACCACTCAGGTGCCCAAGAATTTCAATACTTTAAATGCCATTTTACTTTAGCCAAGGATATAAGGGAAATTTTTCTAGAATGTTATTTTTTATATGCAGTTTGTATATAATGATTATGATGCTATTATGAAAACCATTGTAGAGGTTTCCCTTTCTTAGTTTCCTATAGCAGTGTTTATAGGTTAGGGATTTTATGGTCTTAACACAGCATTGTGATTACAGATAATATTGTGTGATAGACTTCAAAGTTGCTAAGTGAGTACATCTTAAATCATAATTATAATTATGGGACACAATGGAGGTGTTAGCTAACTGGATGATGATAATTGTTTTGAAATATATATATACATCAAATCAACATTTGGTGCATCTAAAACTTCCACAGTATTATACATCAGTTATATCTCAATAAAATTGGGAAAAAATTTGGTTACTTTTCCTTTCTCTATTATTTATGGGAGTTACTATGTTTGCATCTACTTTATGAAAGACCCAGCCAAAAAAAAAAAAAAATACATTAACATAAACTCTAATAGCAATTTCCATTTTTAACATACCCTCGATAATTTTGTGTATATGGGAATTATATTTTTCATAGGCATATGATAAATATGTTTAAGACAGTATTTATCTCTGTATAAAAATTCTTAACAATTGATTCAAATTCTTACTTTGATGAAAAAATCTTTGGGTTTTTAATTTCTTAAATTAGTTTTATATATATATGTGTATATTTAGAAGTAGAGTGATTTTATCTAAGTTTGATCATAAAATTAATTATAATATTTATAATTTTCTTGTACTATTTTAATCACTGAATCACTCATAATTTCTTCCATTTTTAGCTCTAGTATTTGATTTTTCGAAGTTTACACAATTTTTTATTTTGTTAATATTATTTTAATACCTTGATTTGTATTTAAAAGATGTTTCCATTTACTTTTTAATCTTATCTTTCATGGATGTAGTTTTAACATTGTTTCTCTTATTGATTATTGAAAAGTCAAGCTCAAAATGTGAAGGGAGTAGAAAGAAAGAACTAGGGTGAAAAGGGAAAAGAAGCCATCTTCAATGTCACTAAGATTCTCCCTCTATTCTGATCTCTTTCTTTCTCCTGTGTCTAACATTTATCAAAGTCTCCTCTGTCTGTTACTTTATCATATTCTGACAATCAGTTTAATCATCCCAATATTGTAATACTCAAATGTGAGATTGAGAGACTGATTTTTTTTTTGCTAGAATATTATATAATTTCAGATTAGGATGCTAATTTTATGGTTTAAATAGTCTGTCCATCTATGTGTCAATACCCACGGGCTGAGTAAAATTAAATGACCATGATCAAGTGTTTTACTAAATCTCCTTTCTGTATTACATCTGCTCTCCATGTCTTCCTAATAGAATTTTAGCTAGTCATATTAACTCCTAAAATAAATATTAGCTACATGTGGCCATGTGTCTAAATTCTTTCTACTGAGATATAAATTGAAGTTTTGTATGACAGGTTCCAGGAACTTTCCTTAATTAATTGCTCTTGTGTGCCTCTGCTGTTGTTGTTTGTTCTTATTATTGTTGTCACTCTCCTTCTACTTCTTCTTGTCCTCTTTCTTCTCTTCCTCCTTCTTTTTCTCCCTCTTTTTCTCCTCCTCCTCCCCCTCCTCCTCCTTCTTCTTCTTTTTCCTCCTCTTCCCCAATTACAATGCTTTCTGTAATGAAAATGTTACCATCTTAAATAATGAAGATGAAGGAACGATCTTAAAATGGCAAGGTTCTGGGGCACCTGGGTGGCTCAGTGGGTTAAAATCTTTTAAATAAATGAATAAATAAAATGGCAAGGTTCAGGGAACTATAAATAGCCCAAGGTCCTGAGAACTATGAAAAATATAGGCTTGAATTTACTTATGTAATTTATATGAGAGAAACAAGCCTCTATCTTCTAAGCCACTATTATTTGGGCTCTCATTTACTATTGTTGAACATAATTTTAATTGATATAGTTGATATAGTTTTTTAAGAAAAATACTCTTTCCCTTATCTTTCTCATCAAATCTACAAGCCATTCTACCTCCAAAATGTACCATCTCATTCTTTCCATGTTCAACACAATAATACCATAAGCCAATAATCACATATCACCTGAATTATGACAATTATGGCCAAACAGATATCTTTCCTTCTACTGTTACAATAGTTACAATATTAAAGTATATTTCTTATAAGACAGAGTACACCATGAAAAACAAGCCATGTCATGTTATTGACTAGTAATAGTTTCTATTACTCAAATAGTTTCTAGTTGCACAAAGAACCCATAAAAATCCTAAATTATTTGATATTAATTATACTTACAATCTTATTCCACAGATCTTTTATTCATCGTACAGAACCATGCTAGCATTTTTGTTACTTAAAACACCACATTTTTTTTCCTACTACACTGACCTTACTGTCACTGTTCTTTCTGTATTGCTTAAAAAAAAAAAAAAAAAAAAAAGGGTACCAGATAGTTATGCATGCAGGGAAGATTTCTTTAAGGCTTTTGCTGTAAGAGAGAGAAAACAGAATTTAGCTGAGCTCAATAACACTACAACAAAGGGTTCAGGAGTCTTTAAGAGCAGGGGTGAGAAACCAAATAAACTGTCTGCTAATTGGCTTTTTCCAAAAGCAAACTTTCTCCTATCTTTATGACAGAAAGCAGTTTTACAACTTGGAGCAAGGAATTTGTTGAAGTTAGGTTCTTACCCTCTGACAGAAACTGGGAAATAAGGGTGCTACCTTTCTTGATATTTCAAAGGGATGGCGCCTCTGTCCTTGAGAAGGGTAGAATGATCTTTTAAAAACTCATTTGCAGTGCCAGCTAGGTAACCTCCTTGCCGGGCTGAGAAAAGGTTCTATGTAAGATTACATATGCTCTGAATCAACTTCCAGTATATGGCTTTGTTTCTCTGATAGTCATATTCATGAGTCCAGATATCAAGAAATGGAATTAGCACTGGCACCATTCAGTATTACCCATAGTAATGTGCTAGTAAAACTTAGGCTTCTTGTTTCTACATCCTTATGCTCTGCTGGTGGAGAGATAGCAGGAAGGGATGCTTCCACCAAGAGACACAACAGTGTTTCCATGCACTGGGCATTAAGACTGTCCCTGGCCATTTTGGTCTCTGAATCAACAGACAAGGAAGTTGCTGTGTTGTGATTGATCCTCGCTACCAAAGGGAAATTGGATTGTTACCCCACAATGGAGATAAAACAGAGTATTTTGAAATATAGGTGATCCCTTAGGGCATTTCGTAGTACTATCATGAGCTGTGATTAAGATCAATGGTGAACAAGTTTAGGCAAGACTACTAATGACTCAGGCCTTTGTGGAATGAAGGTTTGGGTTATCCCGCCAGGTGAAAAACACAATCAGGTGAAGTGGTGTTGAAAATAAATGAAATACAGAATGGATAGTGGAAGAAAGTAGTTACAAATACCAGCTAAAACCATGTGACCATTTAGAAAAAAGAGAACTGCAGTCATTATAAGAATTTCCATCTTATTTTGTTATAAATGTTTGCATGTGTGTACGTGTATATGTAGCTTCTTTTTCTCCTCTCTCTTATTCCCTTGTCATTTAGTGTAAGATGTATTGACTTCAGGGGCCCCTGAGTGGCTCAGGTGTATTAAGCTCTGACTCTTGATTTCTGCTTAGGTCATGATCTCAGCGTTATGAGATCAAACCCTGTGTTGGGCTCCATGCTCAGTGGGGAGCCTGCTTGAGATCCTTTCCCTCCCCCTCTGCCCTTCCTCCCCTAAAATAAATAAATCAGTCTTTAAAGATGTATTACCTTTATCTCACAGTATTTAAATCATGGGATTTCAAGGAAAAGAATAAACGTCACTCAAGGTCTTTACCTCTTTTTGGGGGGAAGGAAGTAGTATGTTTTGGTTGTTACAGGATAGCTGCATTTTATTAGGCAGAAGTATAACCTTGTTATTAACTTTATTTGGAGATTGTCTATGGTTTAAGGAGATGCATGTGGGTGCCAAGTTGACAAGGGATTTGCTTGTGGGGGTTAATTGTATGTCACCTTGACGGAGACATGAGGTACCTAGAGGTTTGGTCAAGCATTATTCTGTTTCTGTGGGTTCATTGTTTATTTGATTAGTTTTTGTTTTTACATTTAATCAGTAGACTGAATAAAGCAGATTGTTCTCTCTAATGTGGTTGAACCAGACCTGATCAATTGAAGGTCTACTAAGATAAAATTTTTCCTGTCTGAGAGCATTCAGACTTGGACATTGCCCTTTTTTCTTGCCCTCAGACTTCAACTGAATGATTGGCTTTTTTTTTTTTTTTTTTTTTTTTTTTTTTTGCCAATCTTCGGACTAAAGCTGTTTTAGCTCTTAGTTCCAGGTTGGAACTCAGCCACCAGCTGTCCTAGGTGCAGCTTGCTGACACATCCTGCAGATCTTGGGACTTGCCATCCTTCATAATCTTGTAAACCAAATTCTTTCTTCCTTTTTCTTTCTTTCTTTTTTTTTTTTTTAAAGAGGTTATTTGTATAATTGAAAAAGAGGGAGAGAGCACAAGCAGGGGGAGGAGCAGAGAGAAAGGGACAAATAAACTCTGCTAAATGTGGAGCCTGACATGGGGCATGATCCCATGACCCTGAGATCATGACCTAAGCTGAAACCAAGAATTGGATGTATAACCAACTGAGCCACAGAGTTGCACACACTTTTTTTTTTCTTTTTTAAATAAGCTGCTCTCCCAACGTGGGGCTTGAACTCATGACCCTGAGATCGAGAGTTGCACGCTCTACCGGCAGAGCTAACCAGGCACTTTGTGAGCTAATTTCTAGTAATACATTTCTTTATATATAAGAAGTCTCTTTATATAGATAATTTCATCATCTATAAAATAACAATAATAATTTATATGTGGGGTAGTTCTCTTATGTTAATCCCATATCTGTTCCTGTAACATCAGCACTTAAAAATCTTGCCCCTGTTCAATTTTATTTCCTTTGTCTTTGCCTTATAAATTTCTCCACATATCTGCTTTTACTCTTGTACTATGTTTCTCTAGAGAAACAGAACCAAAAGAGAAAACATTAAGTTCTATGAATTTATCCTGACATGTACTTGGGAATTTAATTGCAATCTTGAATTTCCCTTTGGTTTACTGCCACAATACAGCTGGAACATTCATGGGTACAGTACAGAATCATGACTGGTTTATCTCAAAGTCGGTTTAAAATCTGCTAAATCTGAGAGTTTTGTGGGCTGGTCATAGCTGATGTGTATCCATAGGCAACCTGTAGGAAAAAACATTTTGGCTATAGTTAATAGTACAGGGAAAAAGAAAAAAAGAAATTGCCTTGTGTCTCATAACACCATAAATAGTCCATAAATTCTGCAGCCAGAGTAAAAGTAATCATTGTGTGATTTTCCTTCTTGGAATTATGTTCACGACTGTTCTTTTAAAATCAAACCTTACCAGGAGCACCGTAGTCTAGAAGGTTGTAACAGTCTGAGTTTTAGGAGGATATACAGAGTGTGATGTTCTCAGTGCCTCAAAATTAAGAATAATGACCTTTACATGAGAGTTAGCTGACATTTTTATGACTGGCACTTGGTAATCCTGTCTAAAATTCAAGCACCTTCTTTGGTCCTATGTATAGAAAAAGAGTATGGAGGAAGAAAAATTTTTAAAAATCTATATAGATTGATAGATAGGTAGATGATAGATAGATAATCTCCCTTTTAAACACAGCTCTGCCACACTGCCATGTAATATAGTGTCTTGCTCTATTTCTCATTCTTTATGCTCTTATTGGCCAGGCTACAGCAGGACACTCAACTGCTTTTAATGACTTCCATTACTCCTTCTTATTTTCTAGGTTAATGACATATTGAAAGTGCTAATGGCATAAAATTTTCAAATAGCTCACACACTGTTCATGAAAAAGGCAGTATATTTTACTTTATATGCATATAATTTTTTTTTCCCCAGCAGATTAGCTGCAACGTTTTGCTGCTTTGTAATTTCTCAATTTAATTGGGAAAGTAAAAAAAAAAAAAAAAAAAGAAAGAAAAAAAGCACAGAGTCTCCTAATGTGAAGTTGTAGTTAGGAAAGTGGTCATATTCCACCAACCCCTACCGCCAGTAACTGCAAGGGGCATTATACAAGTTGGGAAAGAGAATGTGGAGAATCATAGATTTTGATCCATCTTATTTTTTTTTTTTACAAATCTGTGATAAATATTCCAAGTTATGAGTATGCACTAATTATAGTAAGTACAAGGGCCAAAAAGTGTAGAAGATTAAATTCTTAACAGGAATCAAGTTTTTATAACCTGAGTTCTAGGAGTTAGTTCTCCAAGTACGAATTATAGAAGAAAACATTCAATTAAATAATAATCTAAAAAATCCCTAAATGACAATTTTACTTGTTCAATGAAAACACATTTCTATGAAAAGAAATAATACCATTTCTGAGTATGCCTTTCTGAATCATATATTCTGCTCCTTAGTGTCTTCCATAGTGGGGGCATTGGTCTATTTGAAGTATTTTAGATTAAAGAATTCCTGAAGTAAGTATAACAAGTTAAAAAGCAATATTATCTACACACACACAGTGAAGTCTTAAGTGACAATAGGGATGACTTCTCAAGTGGACCTTCCAGAATCTAGAGCTTTATTTTCCAGTTTGTTTATAGTTCAAGGTATAGTTCAGTCTTAGAAGCCCATTATCTTGTTTCTTTAGCAGGGATTGGATTACGCTAGCATCTTAAATCAGTTTCCTTAGAAGCGGTGCCTGAGCTAGTGCTTTCTGTAAGAGCCTTGCATTGAAGAAGTGATCTCCAGGGGCGTCTGGGTGGCTCAGTCGGTTAAGCGTCTGCCTTTGGCTCACGTCATGATCCCAGGGTCCTGAGATCTAGTCCCATGTCAGGCTTCCTGTTACACCGGGAGTCTGCTTCTCCCTCTCCCTCTGCCGTGCATGCTCTGCCTGCTTGTGTTCTCTCTTGCTCTCTCTGTTAAATAAATTAATTAATGAAGTCTTTTTTTTTTTTTTTT